>NC_092706.1:13774961-14047461 GCF_964275005.1 Diadema setosum
GCCTGGGCAAGTGTATGGATATCCTGAGTTGCCCACACATCAGAGGACCCCTCTCGGCCTTGCTGGTTGAGTCCAAAGGAATGCGATGCAGTACGCTTGGTATCAGTTTGGCTGCAGGAGCTGCCGGAATGTTGACAGATTTTATGCACAGACAGCCTATCGGGGCTCCACTCCGTGTTGCTGGGTGGCCGATGGCTCAAGGTTGAGCGCATACGCTTTTCAGATGGATCTTGTTTTTCATTCCATCAAGGTGCCCAGCCACCCTCCTCACCAACTTCCCTCCTGGGAAGGAAGCCAGTGGGGTTTACGTTTAGTCGCCGAAGGCTCGACCCTGAAACAGGCAGTACTGGGTTACAGGTTACCAGTAGCAAGTCCCTCCAGACCTTCAAACCTGAGAAAAACTTGACCTGACTCCGTGTTGCTGGATGGTTGATGGCTCAAGGTTGAGGTCATACGCCCTTAAGATGGATCTTGTTTTTTTGTTTTTGTTTTGCCCAGCCACCCTCCTCACCAACTTCCCTCCTGAGAAGCCAGTGGGGTTTACGGTTTAGTTGCAGAAAGCTCGACCCTGAAGCAGGTAGTTTTGGGCTACAGCTAACCAGTAGCAGGTCGCCCCCCCCCATACGTATACACATACACTTACATATCATAATCCATATGCATAGTATACGACATAACTATTCATGATAGTATAGTAATCAAATGTCTAATGTATCGAAACATTTTTTAACCGTTTGTTGGTCTTAGACCATCTCACACTCACGCACATTATTTTTTTCCAAGAATTTGTATATCTGATTCTACATTCTGTATGTAATGCCACTGAATTGTATTCAGTCACTTTAAATGTGTTACTATCATGAAACAAATACGATTTTCCCCTTATATATATATGTGTGTATATATATGACACGCTATATCCAGCCATAAGGAGAAATGCGGAATAAATGATAGTTGGGGGAATCTTGATAAAAAGCATAATGATATTCATAAAAAATGCAAATATTGCCTTTTTTGAAAAATTATGCATTAATATGGGCTCAATGAAGCATTGAATTGACAAGAGCACAAAATGCATCTCATATACCACTAAATTCTGTATATTTATGAGAAAGTACACCTTTTTTTTTCTGAGAAAAAGTCAGAAATATCTACATTCCCCTATATACCCATTTTCTATGCACATCCAATATATTACACACTTTTTTCTTTTGCATCGCTGACAATCTCCCTCAATCCTCAATCTACACATACTACGACATATGTGTCTTACTGTAGAGTAGACTTAGGCCCCAGATCACTGATAAGGCATTGAAAAATATTGTCAAAACCTTAAGGGGAATAAAAAATTTCCCCTTTGGAACGAATTCCCCTCAAGATACATCGTTTTCAGACGTATATTCGCCCTATTGACCGTTTCTCTCTCTCTCTCTCTCACACACACACACACACACATATGTATATATATATATATATGTTATATAATATATATATATATATATATATATATATATATATATATATTTAATATAAGGAAAAGCATTTCACATAACTTTGATACTAAATCATTGTGATTAGATGACAAAGGATAATCATAAAAAGCAAACAGACAAAACCCCTCCTGCCCACCTATACCTAAACACTCACCCCGACCAACTTGCCTATCTCGTCCTACTCGTCCTACTAATCCCACATTATTTTATTCTCACTTATAAACACTTGAAGTTTGAAGTTTGAAGTTTTATTAGCAACAGCATTTGAACATATACATTTCAATTATTATACAATTGTATTTACATACATGTATGGAAAAAAATACTTATCTATTACTCCTTTACAATAACATGATTAAATGAAGACATTTGAGATTTAAATGTGATACATGTAGCGTAATTCAACAAAGTTGTTGTTGTTAACAAGGAAACCAAAAGTTAGCACACGTGCTAGTCGAGATTGGTCACCTTGATCTTCATACTAAAAGCTAAACGCAAACGAGAAATTATTAGATGGTTGGTTGAAATGGCAGTTAATATTTAAATACAATGTACATCATATATTTTATAACATAGAAAACTAATTATACTGCATAATTATAAATAACATATCTGTACCACTATTCCAAATCCTCTCATTACCAAAACGATAAGCCACATCCTTTAAACATCCTCTACAACATAATCCATTCTCCACCCCTTTATTTTAATTTCTTACTTCCATCCCCCTAACAGTCCCGGACTAAACCAATATCACGACATACCAGATAAAATACACTAACCTGCATCCCCCAACACACGCAGACACCAAACAACATCTATAATCATCTATAATTATATATGCATATCATACATTGCATTCTATAGACATGCTCATGCTATTGATAATTTTGAGCATACAATTGGAGTTTTTCTTGACTTTAGTACAGCTCTCGATACGATAGATCATGAACAGCCTGATGAAATTCTATTTTATAAACTGTGTCATTGTGGAATCCGCGGGACGCCTTTAGAATGGTTGAAGAGTTATTTAAGAGATAGAAAGCAATATGTTAACATTAACGGCTATTCGCAGTTAAAACCTCATGTGGAGTCCCACAGGGCTCCCTATTGGGGCCACTTTTATTTATCTTATACATAAATGATCTTCAGAAATCATCGCAAATTTTATCATTCGTCTGTTTTGCTGATGACACAAGTCTGTTTTGTTCACATCGATAATACATTAATACATAATACACTAATACATTAATTAACATGATGAATACTGAGCTTAGGCCTGTGCAATCCTGGATTTATGCGAACAAATTATCTCTGAATAAGAAAAACTCATTATATGGTATTCAGTAATTCTTGAATGTTGTCCCACATGAGATCAAAATAAATGATATATGTTTAACACACAGTTTTTAGGGCTTTGGATTGACCGAGAATTATTCTGGAAAACTCATATTAATTTTGTAAGTAAAATTTTGTCCATGAATATCGGGATTTTAAATAAGCTTAAACATTTTTCCTGTTTATATTTTGCAGAGCATATATTCTTCCTTAATATCTCCACACTTAAATTATGGAATTTTGGCGTGGGGAAATGCAATTAATTCATTATTAGATTCCCGTCTTCGTATTCAATAAGAATCATAAACCATGCAGGATATTTTGCTCATACCAACTGCTTTTTTCACCAAAACAGAATTCTGAAAATTCCAGACCTATTTTATTATAATCTCGGGATTTTCATGTATAAACTAACAACTAATGAATTATTACCATCTGTTTTTATCCACATGTTCAAAAGAAATCGCTCTATTCACTGTTAGCCCACTCATCAGAGTGACGCCTATCACCTTCCCCGTACTCACACTATTTTGCAAAGAAAACAATTATGTTTACTGGACCCAGATACTGGAATGACCTCCCTCAAGATATTACTTTTTCTTTATCCCTATTCACCTTCAAACGCAAATTAAACCAGCTATTACTAGTGGATACACTCTTCCAGGCTTTTAGCAACTTTTTTTTTTATATACTCCCAGTCTTTTGTCTTTGTCCGCAGCACCAAGTTATTTAATGGCACCGTTATATGAAACCTATTGCATTCTTTTTCAAACACGGCGAGATCTGTACAGTTTGGTTTGAGCGATATTCATGTGGTTCATTAGTTCATTCCTATATTGATTTTTGCACTGGTATAATTTTTGTTGGTCAAGATAAGAATTCGGGAACCTACAGTTTTACAAGCGTCATTACTTTCATGTAGGCCCATCATATTTTTCACATTTACTTGTAACATCCTGAGATGATATGACCATATATATGTTTTTGTTTGTTTTTTTCTTCTCCAATCAAAAGATATGGTTGTATATATTTTGTATTTCTGTTTTAATATTGTCAATCATTTTGTAATCCCATCACTGAGAAAGTGGACATATGAAAATAAACTTGAACTTGAACTTGAACATGCACACATTCACACGCACACATACACACACACACTCTCTCTCTCTCTCTCATACACACACACGCATACACACACACACACACACACACTCTCTCTCTCTCTCTCTCTCTCTCTCTCTCACACACACACCCCAGAACACGCAAACTGTGATCGTATTGATGATCAGGACTTCTGGTCACCACGTGAGGATTGAGCCGCTCCTCAGTGGGCGTTGCTGGAGTCACATTCTCTTCTCGTGGTTTTCGTCCTCAGCTTGAGAGACAACTTTGAACAAAGACCATACACAGTTTATGAACAAGACAGAGATATCAAATCCTATTGCTTCGTACTGTATTCCATATCATATTATCATAAGCACATTTTATTTGAATGAATGTTTACCAAAGGGCAAGTAAAACAGTCACTTTTGTGTAGTCTTAATGCTAAACTGACATGGTCTGTGAATGGAAACGAAGTGTGAGTGGCTTTCTTTGATTTTATTTTTGCTGGTTGTGTGTAGGCCTATTCGATCAGTTTACACAATCGCTTATGACTGAATTTGTATACAGACACATGTCTTTTTACACATGTATGATTATGTATATATGTATATATATATATAATGTGAAGCGGGCTTGGCCTCGTACGTGGTGGGTACTGCATCATTGGTATATGTGAGACGGAAGGAAAACTTGCAGTATAGACGTTGCAGTGGTGTTCAGTCTTGCCTTTATTCCCCGAGCTTTCGGCTATTTCACTAGCCTTTTTCAAGGGCTTGATGAGACATAACATAAAAGCAAAATAGCAACCAATTTGCATGCATTTGAACAGAAATAGAAATAGAAATAGTAATAACAAGAAGCCAATCAAACGGAATACAGGCAGTGACACCAATTCGCATACATTTCAACAGAATAAGGCAGACAACAGAACAAAAACAAAAACAAAACCAAAAACAGAAAACAAAGCAAAAGAAACATGGGCAGCAATATTACATTCGCTCCAACGGAAAGGTAGTATTATCACATACACTTGCGGTGAAAAAGTACAGTTGTAGTAGTAGTTTAGTATAGGTAATACCAACGGTAATACATAAACCAACATAAATTGAAGCACAATAGTTACCTTGAGGGCGTGGGGATTTGCTTGTGTGTGGTGTGTGTGGTGTCCGGAGGGTGAGTGTGATGGGTTCGTAATGCGGGGGCAGTGAAGTGTGGCGTGGGGGTATTTGGGACGGTGACACAGTAATAATTACATGCCTTTGAAGGTCATTCGCGCCGTGAAACTCTTTTATAAGATATAGGTACAAGGTCTTTATAGCAAATAAGGTGCACCTACATTCTTGACACTGTGAGTAGGTGCTCAATAAACTTCAAAACTTCTCGTACGTTCTGGATAGAGATTAAAACAGAACCTATGAAAAATTAAGGATCGGCATTAATTCCATGTGGACGTAAAGTTCGAAGTTTAGATATCCAGTACGATTCTCGTTTGAGTATGATATGGCTTTCCTTCTTTTTGATGAGTTCAATACCTGTGATTTGTACATCCCGAACTGAGTGATTTGGTAGGTTAAAATGTAAGGTGTAGGGAAGGATTTTGCGGCTGGAGGTGTTGTGGTTGATAATTGTTCAGGCGGGTGTACAGAGACGTTTGAGTTTTACCGACATACTGTAGGCCACATTGACAGCATGTGATGAGGTATATTACCCAAGATGATTTGCAGTTAATAAAGTCTGTGATGAAGTAGGTTTTCTTTGTTGATGAGCTTGTGAATGTGTGTGTGTCTTGAATGTGCTGGTGCAGGATGCATTTTTTTGACTTACATTGGTAGAAACCAGGCGTTGAAGAGCTGATGTCTGTAGGTGTGCTGTGGAACTGTGGTGGGGTTGGGTGGGGTGGGCTTGGAGGATTGTGTGAGTTAGTGTTTGTTGTTGATTCAGAGCTTTGTAGGGCGTCTTCCTGAATTGCATCTACAAGCATGGATATTGTTTGTGTTTGTGTATGTTCTTCATGATCTGTGGCTGGAGTGTGTTGTTTGGGTGATTTGGCATTCACTAGCATGTCCCGTAGCGTTCTACTACGTCGGAAGGATGTGATGGGTGGCCTTGGGAAGATATTTCGTAGGGTGTCGCATTCGCTGATGATGGAGAAATGTTTGTGGATGATGCGCGAGACGTTGGCTGTGGCGGGTGTGTATGTGATAGGGAAGTGTATGTTGTTTGTTGTGGTTCGTTCCTTGTATGAGAGGAGATTTTCCCTAGTGATTTGTGATGCTCGCGAGATTTGTTTGTTTACCATTTTGGTATTGTAATTTCTGTCTTTGAGGTGCATTTTTAGTTGTTCTAAGTGGTGAGAGGTCTTGTCGGGGTCTGAACAGATGCGGTGGATGCGTGTTGCTTGACTATATGGGATGCTGTTGAAGACATGTTTGGGATGACAGGATGAGGGAAGTAGGTAGGCGTGCGTGTTGGTGGGTTTAGTGTGGAGTTGTGTTTGTAAGGTGTCTCCTTCAAGATAGAGGGTGACATCCAAGAAATTGATGTTTGTGTCGGATGAATCAAACGTGTATTTGATGGTTGCATGTTTTTGATTCATGTCATTTTGAAATTTTGACAGGCTGCGTGGGGAACCAATCCAGATGAATTGAATATCCTCTATATAACGCCGCCATGATTTTTTCAGCATAGGCATGTGCATCGATTTGAGGATTGCCTCTTCTTTTTCTGCCATGAAGAGATTAGCGTAAGAGGGGGCTACAGGAGTGCCCATAGCTGTGCCCTCGATTTGAAGGTAGTTGGTGCCCTGGAACTGAAAATTGTTGAGGGTCAGGACCAGCTCCAGTAGGCGCATCAGTTGTGGTGTGGGCGGTTGGGGGTGCTCTCGCAGCGAGAGGGCGTTTTGTATTGATTTTAGTCCTTCAGCATGGGGTATGTTAGTATAGAGTGATGACACATCGGCTGTCACTAAAATAGTGCGTGATGAAAATGGGGCAGACTCAGCATTGAGCTTTTCAATATGTTGTAGAAAATGAGTAGTGTCTCTAAGATATGACGGGATTTTTTCAACCAGGGGTCGCAAGTGGAAGTCTAGGTATTTGGAGATCTGTACTGTGGGACAGGCACAACCGGAGACAATCGGTCTTCCCGGGTTGTTTTCTTTGTGTAGTTTAGGCAGAAGATACAGATTGGGACTAGAGCAGTTTTGGGGTATCAGAGCTTTTTTTTATGCTCTTTTCTTCGTCCAAACATTGCACTGCATCTTTTACTTTGAGGAGATTGTTTTGTGTTGGATCGTGGTCGAGCTTTTTGTAGGTCCCCGTGTCCGACAGCTGTCGGAGACCTTCGTCGACATAGTTTTGGGATGACATAACTAATACTGCCGAGCCTTTGTCGGCTGGCTTGATGACAATTTGATCATTGTTTCTCAGAGCTCTTAAAGCCTTCCGTTCACCTTTGGTCAGATTGTCCGAACACCTCCGTGATTCATGTTTTCGGGCGGAGTCTAAGATTTCTCTCTCTACGTTTTCAAAAAAACAGACCCAGGCGTGGATTTTCGGTGCGTGGGGTCCAGAGGCTTTTCTTTTTGATTAGCGATTTAAGTCTATCTGTTTCAGGATGGGGGTTGTGCCGACTTTCGGCATCAGTCGTGTTTTGACCAGTTTGATTTTCTTCCGCATAGTATGCTTTCAGACTAATTTTCCTTTTGAGTTCATTTACATCTGCTTGTAATTGAAGAGTGTCGATAAGGGGAGGGGTGGGACAGAAATTCAACCCTTTGGACAAAAGTGTGACTTCAGAGTGAGAGAGGTTGTAATCAGAAAGATTTACAATTTGTACACTGGGTTGGGAAGGAATTAGCTCTTTGTTGGACGTTCTAGCTACGTTTCTAAACGAATTCCGTCGCTTTTTGTATGCACTTTTGTTGTACCGTCTTACTTTGTTTCTGTTTGTGCGAGCAAAGCGAGAGCGGTCAGCAGAGGCGCGCGTGTTATTTTCGCAATGAGGGCAGCGACCGCCTCCGTCTTTGTCTCCGCATTGTGAAGACTACATGTGCTTTTTCACCTAATTGCACAGTTCATCATCCCTTATTAGTTTGTCTTTCTTTGTTACACTCAAAGGCATGTAATTATTACTGTGTCACCGTCCCAAATACCCCCACGCCACACTTCACTGCCCCCGCATTACGAACCCCTCACACTCACCCTCCGGACACCACACACACCACACACAAGCAAATCCCCACGCCCTAAAGGTAACTATTGTGCTTCAATTTATGTTGGTTTATGTATTACCGTTGGTATTACCTATACTAAACTACTACTACAACTGTACTTTTTCACCGCAAGTGTATGTGATAATACTACCTTTCCGTTGGAGCGAATGTAATATTGCTGCCCATGTTTCTTTTGCTTTGTTTTCTGTTTTTGGTTTTGTTTTTGTTTTTGTTCTGTTGTCTGCCTTATTCTGTTGAAATGTATGCGAATTGGTGTCACTGCCTGTATTCCGTTTGATTGGCTTCTTGTTATTACTATTTCTATTTCTATTTCTGTTCAAATGCATGCAAATTGGTTGCTATTTTGCTTTTATGTTATGTCTGATCAAGCCCTTGAAAAAGGCTAGTGAAATAGCCGAAAGCTCGGGGAATAAAGGCAAGACTGAACACCACTGCAACGTCTATACTGCAAGTTTTCCTTCCGTCTGACATATGTATATATATATATATATATATATATATATATATATATATGTGTGTGTGTGTGTGTGTGTGTGTGTGCAAAGAAAGTTGCTGATGTTAGGGGAAAATTTTGACAACTCTGGTATTTAGATTATATGGACCGGGGGATGGTTATGGACATAGGAGAGGAAGGAATAAGGCACGAAAGCAATGTCTTATGTGACAGGATATTCGAGAGGGGTCTATGTTTTAGGATGCGATTTACGGAGCGATATCCAAAAAATTGGACATAAGTTGTGTTGAAGATTACCAGCAGGTAGTCTGGCTGTTGATCAAATTTTTAACAGGACCAATGGGATTTGGTAGCCAATAGCAGGCTGGAAAAAGACCGCATGATTATGCAAGAACCAATAAGAAGTTAGAAAATTTCGAAATTAATCATCCCCTCCCCTCCCTTTAAGAGTAAGTTGGTATAAAAGTCTGACACCGCCACTTTGGGGTAATACGTAGAAGTGTAGAAGACGAATTGTAATCATTAGGTTTACAACCATGTGTACTATTATGGAGAGCTTTCCTCCAAAAGGTGTAAATCTATAGAAAAATAATGGATTTGGAGCCTTTTGAAAGCAAGCTCTTCAAATAGAGTAGAACACAACTCAAGCAATGTAAAAACACGCTGTCAATACCAATAGTTTATTGAAAAGAACACACATTTTTAGGCTCCCTGCTCTTTGTCAAATGATTTTAATTATGCATAATATATTGGGACAGTATAGCCTATGTGTCAACTGAATGAGACGAATAATCAATCGTTTTTGCTTGTTTTCTTTTTTTATTGCCCTGGAAGTCAGGCCCTTTTATTGGAAATGTTGGTAAATAAACATGCGAATATGATATCCTACATTGTAACACTAATATATATATATATATATATATATATATATATATATATATATATATATTCCAGTTTTATCTCATTTGCATAACAAAAGTAATGTAAGGATAACTATTTTCAAGACTTTCCAGACTTTATCCCAACTCGGACATCAGTTATCAATATTGATCCCAAGCCATTTGTTTGTAGGCTAATGGCAACATGCAATGCACTGGATTTCACCATATTCCAGCGAGAATTCTTATTCCCTCCCCCCCCCCGAAAAAAGTCAACTAAATCAGGACAGCTAAAAGGATGAAAATGTCAATATTTCTATTGTCATTAAAAAAAAAAAATCCAAGTTTACTTTAGTTGTGACCTTGCATCACAAAACCAACAAAAAGTCGCCAGATATACGGAATTTAGTTGAGGGCAGATTCTGAAAGAACAGATTCTAAGCTTTAGTTTAACTCAATCCAAATGGACTCTTCTAACCTACTTAACTTAATGATACTTTTTTTGATAATTATGTTTCAGATAGTTTTAATTCATTGTCGCAAAAATTTGAATATGATTTTGACATAGAAAACCAATTGCAAAGTCCATCTTCTGAATATCTCACTCACAACCAGTTTAATAATGTTGTTAAGGAGTATAAACATTTTGAAGAATTGCAATGGTTTTTGAATAAACCCATCAGGCAAAAATTCTCAGCGATAGGTTTGACCGAAACCTGGCTTTCCCATGATTCAAGTCTTCCATACGCTCTTGACGGATATGATTTTGTAGTTAACAACAGACAACATAGGATGGGTGGGGGCGTTGCGTTATTTGTTTCACAAATATATGATTACGTAGTTCGTGATGAGCTTAACAGCATGACTGATTCCATTGAATCTCTTTTTATTGAAATAACCGTTTTTGGCAGTAAAAATATTATCATAGGTGTAGTATATAGACCTCCAAATGCAATCATTAAATCATTTTTAGATTATCTTTCAGATTTGGTAAAGAACTCAATTTTTATTCACAAAAAAAATGTTTCATAATGGGAGATTTTAATACAGATTTATTAAAACAAAATAATATGTCACAAGATTTTTAGGAAATATTTTCATCTGCTTCTTTTTTGCCTTTGATATCTAAGCCCACACGAATAGTTAATGAATCCGCCTCCCTTATTATTAGGTGATCCGAGAATCCTCTCGGATCACCTATTGTATCTGTACGGATTCTTTCTTTTCTTTCTTTCTTTCTTTCTTTCCGGACAAAAGTTGTGCAGAGGTTAGCTCAGAAAGTGCATTGCCTATCAATGTCAAACTTATACCATATATGTATCGTGTCCCAAAGACGACATATCTAGTAAAATCATTGTGATCAGTCGACCGTGACGTCATTATGACGTCATTGTATGAAAACACATTTTCATTCATATCTCATTAATGGAATGGCATTTTTCAATCAAATTTACGTCACATATAGTTCAAGTCAAACGCATTATACTCATATTCTCAAAATTCATATTAACCCTTGAGACGTGCGCGTACGCGCGCGTTGAAATATTTGTATTCTCCAATCGAGCTCAAAATTTTTTGCACACGTTTCAGACCATTTGGAGCATTTTTTGAAAAATAGAAAGAATTGGATGGACGCGTACGCGCGCGCACATATATGCACGCAAAGCTCATAAGCAGCAAAAAATTCCCGTTTTTTCACACGGATCGGATGTCTGAAATGTCAAGGAATTTTTCTACCAAGTTTCAAGTCAATCCAACTCAATATGACGTCATACGGGCCCGTCAAAGTTGAAATTCTGCGCGCGCGTCAATGGCGATATACAGTGCAACTATGCCAAAAACCCCGCCAATTTTAAATCCGATTTTACTCGTCAGGATGGACGGTGACCCCCCCCCCCATTTTCTTTACATATTCTGAAAGCTGATGAGTTGTACATATCATTCCATGGGCTGGCGATGCTGAAAAAAATAATTAAAAGATATCAAATTTCTTAATAAAGTAAAAAAAGTAAATTTTCAAAATGACGTCATCAAATTTCAAATTTACTCGAGTGTATCTCACTAATCCTTTGCCAATTTTTACCCAGATTTCAGTATGTTGTAGCTTATTTAATGGTCTTTCAACAGTGTAATAACACAGTTTTGATTGGATGACGGCATCAACTCGTAAAAATGGATTGAAAGTAATCTTGTCAAATTTGACCAGTTTACGTGTTATCTCTACGGGAGTGCAGTTTTTCTGGAAATGAAAATTGACATGACTATCTTTATCGAGCACTAGCTCACTTATGCTTCGGTGAATTTCTCCCAGATTTCAATATGTTGTAGCTGAGACTTTGTGCGATCGGAACTGTACCTATATTTTTTTTTCATGTGACGTGAGGATCATGTCGAAAGACTTGGTTGAAATTAAAGCTTATCTTCGATGTATTGAGATATTTCTTTCTTTCTGCAACTTTCTTTGCAATAACTCAAGAAAAACAGCCTCTATCACCCCAATATTTTGCACATGTTTAGTTCATGTCACTTACATTATTTCATAAAATAACAACTACCTGATCGGACACCATCTTGGGTATGTAAGTTAGAGTCAAAGGTCATAAATGTTTCATCCTGTATCTTGGTAAATACCTGTCCTATCTTTCCCATATTTTGCACACGCAGAGACCATGTTACAAGAATCATTTCACAAAATAACTACTTTTTGCTCAGATGCCATCTTGTCTGTGCAAAGTGGGGTCAAAGGTCATGTGTACTTCTTTCTGTATCTTCGTCATGACGTGTTATCTCTATGGGACGGAATTTTTCTAGATGTGAAAATTGACATGATTGTCTTTATCGAGCACAAGCTCACTTACCCTTCGGTGAATTTCTCCCAGATTTTAATATGTTGTAGCTGAGACTTTGCGCTATCGTTATGTGGTTATATGCCTTTTGCTTTTTCATTCGATGTCGGGATCATGTTAAAAAACTTGGTTGAAATTAAAGCTTATCTTCGATGTATTGAGATATTTCTTTCTTTTTACAACTTTCTTTGCAATAACTCAAGAAAAACAGCCCCTATCACCCCCATATTTTAAACATGTTTAGTTCATGTCACGTACATTATTTCATAAATAAACAACTACTTGATCGGACACCATCTTGGGTATGTAAATTAGGGTCAAAGGTCATAAATGTTTCATCCTGTATCTTGGTGAATACATGTCCTATCTTTCCCATATTTTGCACACGCAAAGACCATGTTACAAGAATCATTTCACAAAATAACCACTTTTTTGCTCAGATGCCATCTTGTCTGTGCAAAACGGGGTCAAACGTCAAATAGACTTCATTCTGTATCTTCGTTAGTGTATACGGAATTCGGTACCAAAGATGGCAGGTCTGACTCCCTTTTCTAAATGAGACTCCAAACGTCACATGGCCAATGTCCCCTCAACACAGATGAAACCTGTATGGTCATGCCTATTGGGATTAGGACTCAAATCATTGATTTCCCAATAGATCGGATCACCTAACTTGTCAGTGTTGACAAATTCCGAGTCTAGTTGATATTTTTTTTTTTTGGTAATATTCTTCCTCCTCCCGATTCCCTTATACTGCTTTCAGATATTACAGACCATTTCCCCATCTCTACTAGTTTCTCTTTAAATGATACTATTAACCGGGGGGCCAAAAGCTAAAAACAGAGGTCGAGTTGCACTCTCTCTACAAACTAAGTAGACCATGCTTATTTTCAAGTTTTTATTGTAACAAACAACATTCCACTGGTCTACCTCAAAAAATTTGTTGCGAAAGCCTCCAAATCCAAGATGGCGTCCAAGATGGCCGCCATATTTACTGAATTTGTTATTTGCAAGATAGAATTTGATTGAAACATCAGACTTCAACAAATTTGATGTCATATGAAAGAGAATAAAATTATCTACAAGTTGATACCATTTTTGTTAGTTATTGTGATCATTGGATTGAGATTTTAAGGAAAAAACACTCATTTTTTGATATTTTTCTTAAAAAAGGAAAATCATAAAAATGCTTGATTCAGCATAAATCAAAGAAAGACTGAAGGATTATCTTGAAATGTTTCAAGAATTTTGTTTGACATATAATTAATGTTTGGAGAAAATTAGGGGACAGTACCATTTTCGGTTCAGGAGTTATAATGTCTCAAACTTGAAAACTCACTACGTAAAAATGGGCACTTTAGTTGTGACCAAGACCTTGTTGGTCATAAAAAAGTCTGCGCGCGCTAAGACTACTACACGCACCACTGGCACTGGCGCTTGTAGCAGTGCCAATGGTGCGTGTAGTAGTCTTGGTAAATGCAGACTTTTTCTTTGACAAACAAGGGTTTGTGCCTGCAAACTAACTTTTCATACCAAGTGGTAGCTCAGGTGATACTGATCGCTATTATTTCAAAGTAGATTGTTCTGAAGCAGATGAGATGAAGCCAAAAAAAAAAAAAAATCAAATAGAGGTAATAGCTTGAAACTTGGCATCAATCTTGTTGTAGATAGTTTAAGACAGAATTTAGATCAACCGCCATCAAAGTTGACATAGTGTATTGCGCCAAAATGAAATGTATTATTTCGATTTTGATACAATTTTGTCTGTTGCGCTATCTTAAACGGTCTTAGGTTTTTATGGACATATTTTTAAAACCAGTGATATTCTACTCTCCGAAAAAGAAAAAACAAATCGAGTGGAAGTTTTCACTTTTGATGTGAGGAGAGAATAACAGAAAACGGTGAATTTAGAGTGAAATTGGAGTGACTTTTGAGTGAAAATGTTCATTTTCACTCATTTTAGAGTGACCTTAGGCAGGGCCCAACACTAACTTTTATTTTTGGTGGCCCAAAGGCAAATATCCGACCTTTTTCGTTGGCCCGATCAGGCCACCAATTTCTTCATTTCTGACATTTTGTTGACCCGACGTGCGTTTTTGGTGGCCCTGGGCCACCGGATCACAGTTAGTTTCGAGCCCTGCCTTAGGGATCACTCGTCACTCTTCGAGTGATCCACGAGGTCACTCTAAAATGAATGAAAATGAACATTTTCACTCTCGAGAGATCCTTATATCTAATATGGGAAAGCATCTAGACATACCAATGGCATAAGTTCAGATCAATTGTGACACTATAACCCACATGAAATCGGCCTAAAAACAATGTAAGAAAATCTGATAACAGTAAATACAGTTTCAGCATACTTATTTGTAAATGTGAATATACAGCACGAATAAAAAATTTGGACAATTTTATTCGAACAATATACTGAAAAGTAATTTCGCACAACACATTTAAGAACAAAGTTGAGAAATTGCCGCCATGTCGGATTCTTTTGTTGTTGTTGTTTTTTTTTTTTTTTTGGGGGGGGGGTTCGGATCAGAAGGGCTTTCAAGGACATCTGCGGATCAGACATTATTACACATATACCATCATCATTCACGTTTCTACAACAGCAGAGTAACATACAAGTAAAAAAGCATATCTTTGATACAGAAGCATTTCTTTTTTATCAAAGATTGGGCCTTACCCAAACACTGGAATGAGCTCCACCCCCCCCCCAAAAAAAAGACCCTCAATATGGTTTACACTAGTACAATATCGTTCGGATGTATAGAAACATGTAATAGACAGCAATATAAGAAGATTTAAAGAATATATAAAATTATAAGTTACAGTATATAAGTTGAGATTTAACTTTCATGCAACACACTAAAGGTATTGTTTACCATTGGGATAACTATCCCATTCGATTTATATGTGCAGGTTAGTTGTATCACAAAACATTCTACCATGTAAAAAAAAAAATAAAATAAAGCCTAAACCATACGGAGATATCACCATTTCTTTTCAAGAAACCATAACCATGATAACTGTTAACAATTTAGTATATATAAAAAAAATCCTATCAGATCTATTTAGTATATCTAACAATATTTCGCATTAATTTTACTGATTTAAGTTTGTGCATTAGTTGTTCTATCCCTAAGTCACAGTTTAGAACCGGTAGTTTGAGACATTATAAGTAAAGCCGGGTTTTCGTTTTACGTGCACTAATGGTAAATAATGCCTTGAACGACAACCTTGATTAATTACTGCCATCTTGAATTTTGTGTGGATACTATTTTTATCGCTAAATATTACACATTGGCAAAATTTGTGCCAAATTCCAAGCTCCTATCTCTTTTTGGAAAATACTTTCTGTTCAATCTTATCTGCCTCAGAACAATCTACTATGATGAAATGCTACAGTATAGCGACACCTATACACCACTTGGCATGAAAAGTTAGTTTGCAGGTACTTGCAAGTCACTAAATCATAACAATATTGCATGTGACCATGTAAACACATTGTATGCAAAATTTATAATGCATAGATATAATTTTTTTCAAGTTTCAGATGTTAACTTGTCAACAGTGTATGATATTACCTACAATTCCAGAAATATGAATTATGTCTCAATCACAGTAAATCTCAATATCAATCGCAGGTTTCAAAACAATTCTTCAGTTCTTCTTTGGTAAATATTAAATCATGCATTTTTACATTTCTTCCTTTTTTCAAAACAATATAAGATATGTATTCCCCCCCCCCCCAAAAAAAAGAGAAGCAAACAACCCCCCCCCCAATTTATCACAATACACAGCTAAAGTGGTATCAACTTTTATGAAGTTTTGCTCTCCTTCATATGACATCAAATTTGTTGCAATCCAATGTCTCTATCAAATTTTATGTTTGAAATGTTAAATTCAATAAAAATGGCGGCCCTATTGGACCGCATCTGTACTTTGGAGGTTTTTGCAACAAATCTACTGAGGTGTACTTACGGAACATTGCTTAGTATACTTATTATGTATGGTCTTGTTTATAGAGAGAGTGGAACTCGAAAAGTAAGCACGATCGTGGATTTGACCCTCTGTGACGTCTTTGGGAGCAGATGCGTGCGAATATATATTATGTAAAATTGGATTTCAAGTTTGAGACATTTAACTCCTGAACCAAATACAATACTGACCCCTAATTTTCTCCAAATATTGATTATATTATGGGAAAGATGTTAATTTCTGCATGGTTTTCTTAAACATTTTAAATTTTATTTGTTTTTTTTTACTTTTTAGAGAAATATTCATGGTGCATTCTGAAAAATGTCTCCATAAAAGCCTGAGATGATTTGAAATACCATTAAAATGTTCAGAATATATAAAAACCATATAAATAGACAGCAAAACGGACAAAATTGTATCAAAATCAAAATGATACATTTACTTTGGCGCAATACACTATGTCAGCTCTGATGGCCTGCAATCTTGAATTTTTTGAGTGATTGATCCAAATTTTGTTTTAAAGGGACTGTACAGTACTGGTTGAGGTGGGGATTCATGTTTTGAACATTCTTAAGTGAGATAATGAGAAACCTCTTATGAAATATGAAAGAGCATGACATTTTAAGAAGGATTTAACGTTTATTTGATGAAAATTGGTTTTCAAATGGCTGAGATATCCAAAAAAGTGATAATAATAAAAGGCGACAGGCCACAACTTTATTAAGCTCTCTTTGTTTCCCCTTGTTTTTGGATATCTCAGCCATTACAAAACCGATTTTCGTCAAATAAACTCTTGATACCCCTTACAATTGCATGCTCTTTGACATCTCACAGAGTGGTTTCTGAATATCTCGCAAAACGTTAAAAGCTAAATCCTCACCTCGACCAGAACTGTACACACCCTTTAAACTTTCTATAGCAAGGTTAGTGTTTCAAGCTTCTACCTCTATTTAAAAGATATTTTTTGCTTCATTTCATCTGCTTCAGAACAATCTACTTTGAAATAATAGCAATCAGCGTCACCTGAGCTACCACTTGGTATGAAAAGTTATTTTGCAGGCACAAACCCTTGTTTGTCAAAGAAAAAGTCTGCGTTTGCCAAGACTACTACACGCAACACTGGCACAACTACAAGCGCCAGTGCCAGTGGTGCGTGTAGTAGTCTTGGCGTGCGCAGGCTTTTTTTACAACCAACAAGATCTTGTCACAACTAAAGTGGCCATTTTTACGTAGTGAGTTTTCAAGTTTGAGACATTATTACTCCTGATCCAAAGATGGTACTCACCCCTAATTTTCTCCAAATATTAATTATATGTCAATAAAAATTTTTGAAACGTTTCAAGATAATCCTTCAGTCTTTCTTTGATTTATGCTGAATCAAGCATTTTCATGATTTTCCTTTTTTCAGAAAAATATCAAAAAATGAGTGTTTTTTCCTTAAAATCTCAATCCAGTGATCACAATAACCCACAAACATGGTATCAACTTGTAGATAATTTTATTCTCTTTCATATGACATCAAATTTGTTGAAGTGTGATGTTTCAATCAAATTCTATCTTGCAAATAACAAATTCAGTAAATATGGCGGCCATCTTGGACGCCATCTTGGATTTGGAGGCTTTCGCAACAATTTTTTTGAGGTAGACCAGTGGAATGTTGTTTGTTACAATAAAAACTTGAAAATAAGCATGGTCTACTTAGTTTGTAGAGAGAGTGCAACTCACTCGTTAAGTAAGCGACTTTTTGGGGTTTGGCCCTCCGGTTATATTGATAATAAATATGGTTGTTTATTAAGACGAAGAATCACACATGAAAATATAGCAAGTCTAGGTGTTAGTTTAGACATGACAGACTGGTCTTGTATCTTTGATACAAATGATGTTAATTTGTCTTTTGAATATTTTATGCAGATTTTTCTTCTACTCTTGGATATCCATATTCCAAAACGTAGACAAAAACCATCTGATTATAAAAAAAATACCCAGGCTCCCATGGATCTCTAAATCACTCTTGCGTCCAATAAACAGAAAGAATAATTTATATCATAAATTCAAAATGAAACCTACTGAGCAAAACTTAAATATACTAGTTATAACTAGAAATGTCGCTACAGCGACTGGTTATACCCCCGCCAAACAACATTTCATAAGCTTTGGTCAAAACAACATTTGATAAGCTTTGGTCAAAAAACTGAGGAAGTAGTTAAATCCGCAAGATCTTTCCTTGATCTTTTGCCATTAATATGCCGTTACCATGGCAACGTACTTTCGGGTACTGTCGAAAAATGCGTCTTGCACATCTACAACCAAAGGCACACATCTGTACCAAGTTTCATGGAAATTGGGCAAAAACTGAGGAAGTAGTTTGCAACACAAAATTTTCCATCATTTTGGCTCATAATATGTGACCTGTTACCATGGCAACATACTTTTTGTCACTGTCAAGAAATGTGTCATGCTGACCTATATCCTAAGACAAACATTCAATATGAATTCCATGAGAATCGGAAGAACACTGATGAAGCAGTTTTGCCATGAAGCATTTTGCCCTATATTTTACCAATAACATGCAGTTACCATGGCAACGCACTTTTTGCCACTGCGGAAATATGTGTCTTGCACATTAATATATTCAGATGAACATCTGTACCTAATTTCATAAAAATTGATCAAAAACTGTGGGAGGAGTTCGCGACGCAAGATTTGTACCCATTTTTGCCCATAATATGCCGTTACCATGGCAACGTACTTTTGGGTACTGTCAAAAAATACGTCCTGCACATCTACAACCCAAGGCACACATCTGTGCCAAGTTTTATGGGAATCGGTTGAAAACTGAGGAAGTAGTTCGCGACGCAAGATTTGTACCCATTTTTGCCCATAATATGCCCTTACCATGGCAACGTACTTTTGGGTACTGTCAAAAAATACGTCTTGCACATCTACAACCCAAGGCACACATCTGTGCCAAGTTTTATGGGAATCGGTTGAAAACTGAGGAAGTAGTTCGCGACGCAAGATTTGTACCCATTTATGCCCATAATATGCCCTTACCATGGCAACGTACTTTTGGGTACTGTCAAAAAATACGTCTTGCACATCTACAACCCAAGGCACACATCTGTGCCAAGTTTTATGGGAATCGGTTGAAAACTGAGGAAGTAGTTCGCGACGCAAGATTTGTACCCATTTTTGCCCATAATATGCCGTTACCATGGCAACGTACTTTTGGGTACTGTCAAAAAATACGTCTTGCACATCTACAACCCAAGGCACACATCTTTGCCAAGTTTTATGGGAATCGGTTGAAAACTGAGGAAGTAGTTCGCGACGCAAGATTTGCAACGGACCGACCGCCCGACCGACCGCCCGACCGACCGCCCGACCGACCGACCGACCGTCCGCTGATTCCTATATACCCCCTTCAAACTTCGTTTGGCGGGGGTATAAAAATACGTTGACGTATACGTATACGTATAGGAAAGAAAAAATATATACCAAGCAGTTACACTTTTATAGGCACGATATGCAAAACACATGGAAAGTTTTAAAGCAAGCAATGAATATATCAAATGACAAATTTAATATTACCAAAATTAGGTTTGAAGATGAAATCATTGAAGATTCTCATCAAATTTGTAACATTTTGAATGATTATTTTTCTTCAATCGGGGAAAATCTTGCAAGCAATATTCCTCCTTCAACGAAACATTTTTTTCTGAATTTTTAGGTCCACCAAATTTTAGTTCATTGTTCCTTAGTCTAACATATAAGCAGGAGATAATTAATATCGTTTCTGATTTTAGTTCTAAAAAAAAGTGCTGGACATGATGACATCAGTAATTTTCTTTTGAAGGGGGTAATATCTTCAACTGCGGATCCTTAAGCTCACTTATTCAATTTATCTCTTTCTAATGGCATTGTCCCCGAAAGTATGAAAATAACAAAAGTCATCCCCTTGTTTAAAAAAGGCGACAAATTAGATGTCAATAATTACAGACTGATTTCTTTGTTATGTACATTGTCCAAAATTCTTGAAAAAATTATTTATAAAAGAACTATTACTTTTTTAAAATTCAATAATATACTTTCAAATTCTTAGTTCCGATTTAGAGAAAAACACAGCACTACACATGCATTATTAAGTTTTGTGGAAAAAGTGGCACATGCTATTGACAGATCTTCACATATAATAGCTTTGTTCCTGGACTTCTCCAAGACCTTCGACACCATTAATCATGATATTTTACTTGATAAATTACATCATTACGGAGTGCGTTGGAAGGCCTTGGAGTGGTTCAGGAGCTACCTCATGAACAGGAAGCAATATGTCTCATTGAATGGTTGTAATTCACAAATGTTAAATATCAAATGTGGGGTTCCACAGGGAAGTTTATTAGGTCCACTTTTGTTTCTCGTTTATATAAATGATTTTTGTAGGTCATCAGATGTTCTTTCCTTTATTCTCTTTGCGGATGACTCAAATTTATTTTTTTCGCACAATAATCCTCTTACTCTTGTAAATACAATAAACTCTGAATTAGAAAATGTCGCCCAATGAATAAAGGCAAATAAATCATCTCTTAATTTTCAAAAAACAAAATATATGCTTTTTAGCAACTCTATAGAGACACTACCTGTTTTGATGGGACTCCACTGGAAAATGTTTCCCATATTAAATTTCTGGGTATAACAGTTGATAACAAGCTTCCATGGAAATTCCCTATTGATAGTATATGTAAAACTCTTTCACGAAATATTGGTATAATTAACAAGATTAGATTTTGTCTTCCTTTGTCGTCCCTGATTACATTATATTCATCTCTCATATTGCCATACTTAAATTATGGTATTCTTGCGTGGGGATATACATATCAAACATTCTTAGATAAATTACTTTCATTACAAAAGAAGTCACTCCGTATTATATGTCATACTGCATTTCTGTCTCATACTGACCCCTTATTTTTTGAAAACAAAATATTGAAAATTAAGGATTTGTATTTTTTATAATCTAGGACAATTTATGTTTAATTATGATACAAAAAAATCTTCCAAATATATCTGAAACAATGTTTCCAAGAAATCAGTCCGTTCATAATTACCCAACAAGGCGTTCGAATGAGTTTCATTTGCCCCTTTTCAGAACTCTGCTGGCTCAGAACACCTTTATTTACGATGGGCCAAAGTATTGGAACTCACTTCCAAATAATATTGTAACAGTACGAACTTTGAATTCTTTCAAGAATAAATTGAAATTATTTTTTATTGAAATTTTATAACATACTACCGGATTAGGTTTGTTTCATTAACTCAATTAAGTTGTCATTTTTCTTTCTTTTATATATGCATTAATCATTACATATCAACTATTTTCTATTAGAGTAAGATAATCTGTCGAATATAAGTTCTCCTCAAATGTTACAGTTATTGAACAAGGTATCATTGCGTCTATTCTTTCCTTTTAATATGTCCGCTCTTTTGTATTTATTTTTTCTGGTATATGTACCCCATTCTTATATTTCCAATATCATTCAAGGGTGAGTTTTATTACTCCTATATCCTGCAATTCAGTTTGCTTGTGTCCACAATGGCGTGTGTTGCAGTTTCATTTTCTCTTTCTTGTTTCCCTTTTTTCTTTTTTTTGTTCTTTCCTGTTATTTCATTCATGTCAGTTAACATTGGTTTCTTTGATTTTGTTTCATATATTTGTAATTTCATGAAGTCATTATTCGTTTATTATGTATTTCTGAGGGTCCCATATCGTACAAGCTTGGCTTTTTTAGTGGGACCCTCCATTTCCATTCCCATCGGTGTAATATGCATATGTATATACCTTATAAATGCAATTATGTTGTTACTCATCATCACATGTATTTTGTTAATGTACGTTTTTTGAAATTACTACAAATTTGTTTTGTTTATGCATTCTATATAATTTCTCCTGTCTATTTAATGGAAATGAAAAAAATAAAGTTGACAGTTGAAGTTTAACTTATATTGGAAAGAAAGCACACACTTTGGAAAAGTGTGAACTGGAAAAAAAACACGTTGCTCTGAAGTACAGGGTCTATTCAAGCTGCAATTGGGCAGTCTATACTAACACATTCTGCCAATGATTAATGGAAACTTTCAAATCAATAGCATTATCCTTTTAAAAGTTATTAGAGTTGAAAAAGAAGAGCGTGTAAAAGATTTTCAGAGAAATAAAACGAGGCATATAAGACACACCTGATCACACTACTCTACAAAAAATAAATTGAAGAAAGAATTGCTGAAAACAGTTTTCTTCATGAAAACAATCTTTCTTTATGATCCAAAACGTAAGAACAATGTAGAAGACGAATAGCTCTTTCAGTAAATACAAAAAAAAACAAAAAAACAAACAAACAAAAAAACACTCAAGAGTGACTTGGTCGAACCATTTCACCTGTTTTGAATCCTCACGTTAAATCCAGTGGTGCGACTATTTGTTGGTTTTGTGATGCACGGTCACATGCTGTCTCATAATATTCGTATATACAAAGTTGCTTATTTCTTTTTTCCAGTACAATTGTTGATATTAGTGTTGTTATTACATGCATACAAAACAGAAGTATCAGTAGAAACACAATATACTCACTTAATAATTCGCGTTCGGAGTTTTCCAGGGGTCGGTAATCCTTTAAGGAAAGATACAAAATAGTGTCCCTATAAATTTTGCAATTCACAGTTACTCAACCCCCCCCCCCCCAAAAAAAAAAAAAACCCCTGAAGTTACTCAAATTGAAGCGAACTGAACAACCGATGTGGTTTGTTCTTTGCTTTCAAATTCACTTAGGTTTGCCTTTATTTTCGTCCAGGAACAAGCATACAATTAGGTGACTAACTCATAAACAAAGAGAAAAACAGGCAGAACATTTTCACATCTAATCAATTCATGTATTGCTATTCTTAATGTGGCACTGTTTCCTTTTCATGAGGATCTGTGATCACCTTAATGCATGCCTGCTGTTAGGGTAACAAAATGGTTTGTTCAAATCTACGCAAGGGAGCAAAAGAGCCTTCCAGTATCGTTCAGTTCAGTTAATTTTATTTAGTCACGACGGTTAATTTTATTTAGTCACGACAATTTGCTTCAGCAAAGCTCTTCATCTGAAAATCTGTTAACATAAAAAGAGCAGAAATACATACAGATTGCATACGGTAATAAGTATTCTAAAAGTGGCAAGGGTCAAGTAACAACAAGAACAAGAACAACAAAAACATTAAAACGTGCAAACAAATCTATCAGCAACTCTAGCAAAACAACAACAAACAAAAAACAAACAAACAAACAAACTGCATAACAGAGTAAGGACATAGTACACAAGTTCTTTCAAAATATTTTGTATCTGATAGTGGATTCCCTTCCATCAGCAAAATGAATGGTCCTGGCAGAGAAGTCCAAGAGTGCTGCTGAAGGTGTCATATGTGGAGCTGCATGTCTATTTTCAACAAGTCAACGAGTACCAATGTGGTGCATCAGCTCATCGAATGGTATGTACTTGCATATGAAACAAATCAGTATCACTTAAGATTTAGTAATGCTAATATTTTCTCCCATTCATTCATTTTACTAGAAAGGAGGAGGGGGTTATATTATTCGCATCTACCTTACAACCAACATGGTTAGAAATAAGATTCAAATTGAAGCAAATGTACATGCAATGATACTATCATTACAGGTGATAATAGTGTGTGTAAGACACAAATTACGGTTGCTGCAAGGTTACCAGTATTCCGATTGTACAGTATTTTACTGTCAAAAGGACCTACAGTAATTTACTGTATAAATAAAAAAAAATAAACAACATCCAATGAGTGTGCAGCTGGGCTCAGACAGTAATTTATTGCAACTTCTACAGTATTTTTTTTTTTTTTGTTAGAGCGTGCGTGAAACCTGGTGGAAAAAACCTTGCCAAAGAGGGTTGATACCGATTATGCTTACCGTGTCCACGCGTAATCTCTTCCTGACGTATATTACCATCGGTATCACAAGAAAGGCCAGAGATAAAAATGCCAAATATGGCAGCCATGATTTACCTAAAAAGGAAAGCGAACAAAAACGAGGCATTTTATTTGTTCACATGTTGACACACTTTGAGTAGAGTGAAACAACTTTAATAAGCGTTAATCATGCTACTCCAGCCCCCCCCCCCCGAAAGCAGCAAGAAATAAAAAGAATTAATCAAAAGTAATCTTAATACGCACAGGACAATTGTCTCCAACTTGCTACAAATCATCAATTATGCAGATATTGTTTTAATACGTCGCCATATACCGTTTTCCCTTCCCAATTTGCGAAACATATTTTCACTGTCAAAGGGCATCCTCCATCCATATAGATAGCCAATGTTTCCCTTGTTTTCTCTCCAGATTTAGCTATTTCAAATGTAAAATAATTATACGCTCGAAGTCTTTCTGGTTATTTCTTTTCTCAGTGACCTTTGGTTCTATCGGACTTTTTTTTCCACTCATTTAAAAAAGTAAATATAAACGTCTTTCTAAATATATATAATATATAATATATATATGTATATAATATATATATATATATATATATATATATATATATATATAATATATATATATTCCCCGTAGGCTAGTTCTGACGATTTGTGACACAAATCTTCGGAACTAGACTACGCGGAATATTTTCGTGACGGCTAAAAAGCAAAGAAATTGGGTAATTTGCTTTATAGTTGTTGCAACTTTGTGTATTGACCCATGCACCCCTCGACAACAACTATTTCATCATGTCTTCAGTAACACAGCAATTTTGCAAATCCTGTCCTTTCGGTATAATCAAAAAACAAATGCACCTTATGGAAGACTAATAAAAGCTAGGAAGTACATGTATCATAATAATTCTGAGAGCAGGATTGAAGAAAATTACAGTTCAATCAATGTACTTCCGCGTTCTGAAAATGATTCTTTAAAAAATTGTATTTCACCGCCATACCGTCGGGTATTTTGCTTTCGCTTTAAGGTGTTGCAAGGACGCATGGGTATGAAATTTGTCATAATATTCCTATATATACGCTGGGTTTGGTTAAAATGCGTCGTAATAAGTGACTCAAATATGCTTCCTCAATGATAGAGTCAGGGTTGTCACACTTACAACGAGCAGGTGTCTGTTCCAAAGATATCATCAAATGTGATTCAGGATGGATGGTGAAAAATGTTCACAGGGATAATTTGTCAGGATCGCAACAAGTGGATAATAAACAAGTTGACAAATGGGGACAAGTGGCTAGGTCACAATGACTCCTGAAAAACAAATCTTCGGCAGATTCTAATCATCTGTTCAATTATTATTTCTTTGCTCTTGTCTCTGCGGGATTGGTCACGTATCTCCGTTCAGTGTTGAGACTGTGATATTTGGTCTAAGAAGAATACAAAAGCACTCAATCCTTTCCCTGCATGATATAAGCCATATGTTACACAATCCGAGTATCAAATTGATACAGTTAAAACAATATATACATTGCATCAAACGAAAAACAACGTTGTACAACTCGATATTGAAATTGGTTGGAGTAATGTTATATGATAAAAAAGAAATAACGTTTCACTAAAAACGCTCATAAAATAAGAGAGTTAAACAGGTTAGACATGTTATAAAATGATTTCATCACATACATCGCACAGCATTTATCATGTTTATCCCGTTCATGATAAGATTGGCATCTAAGTAAAACATCATTTATCAAGGCTTTTTTTTGGAGGGGGGGGGGTGGGGTTAAACTACCAACTATGTCCAATCTTTTCCGTTCTACACGTATTCAAGGGGTGTAATTGTATTCCTCTCATCGTAATTAGTTAGCAGTAAAAAAATAGAGTGGTACATGTCACTACAAAAAGATGATACCAAAACCGCAATGACATTCAAAAGCTCCACCTCAATGCCCCTTCTATTGTATGTTTAGTTTTCTCTCTTTTCTTTTTGAAGGAAATTATCTCAATTACACGAAAGTGTAATCGTTCCGCTTTAAGTGTTGTTATTTCGAAGGAGAAAGTAAACATGAAAAATAACAAACCTCGTAGATTGCTAGGAAAATCGTCATTTTTTGCTGTCCTAAGTGACACAGCGTTGCTATCCGTGGTTGGAACGTCGGTCACATGTTCGACTGGAGCAGAGGAAATCACGTGACTGGTTGACGAGTGTCGTGGGGTGGATGAGACTGGCATGTATCCTATTTACCCAGTGGTGAGTGATGAAAACATTGGATGTTTTTATCATCAAAATTATTGGTATCCTCCTCTTATTTATCATTATCATATTCATAGTAATGCATGGAAGAAAAAGTGGATCTTTTCCCTCGCTATGCGAAGAATGGAACCGTTTTGATCATCTAACAATGATATTAATCTCATGTGCTAAATTTTAAGTCAGAAGCTAAAAAACTGAGGGGTATAACCCCAATCACATCATTTTGTACGATTTTCATTAAAAATGCCGTGGTCATGGCAACGCACTGTTCAGAATTAAAAAGAAAAAAAAATGAAGTTTGCACATCTTAATACTGTAGCGGTCACACTCATGTTCCATATCTCAAGTCAAATGCTCAAAAACTGGAGGACCTTCTACACTATCCATTACCAAAAAAAAAAAAAAAAAAAATGGTTCCCACAACACATTGTTCAACATTGACAAAAGATATGTTTTTCACATCTCAAAACTTCACAGTAGTGCTCTGATGTTCCAAAACTCAAGTCAAATGCCCAAAAGCTGAGGAAGTTAGATAAATCTTCAACTGTTTGTAGGCTTTTTTTTTTTGTTAAAAAAAAAGATATGCTGTACCATGTCAACGCATTCTTCAGTATTGACAAAAATGTTTTGCACATCGAAACATCTGATCATATTTGTCGATTGTGCCAAATTTGCAGTCAAATGCCAAAAGATAAAAACAAAGTGAGGGAGTTATAGGTAGCTCCACAACAGTTTTGTGCATTTGTATTTTCATTAAAAAATGACGTTACCATGGCAACAAAGTGTTTGAAACAGACAAAAGATGTGTTTTGTGCACGTAAGAGCTAAATTTCCAGTCAAAAGTTAAAAAAGTAACGGGCTTCCTAAGTTCACTGGTAGTTTGTATACTATTTATTAAAAAATGCCCTTAACCGGTAACACAATGTTTGACAATGATGAAAGATGAACATCTACATAATACAGCTATTACATGTGCCAAAATTCAAGTCCAATGCTCAAAAACTGAGGGAGTTAGGTCAACCCACATATTTTTGTATGATTTGTATAAGAATTGTGGTTGCCATGGTAACATATATATTGGCACTTACAATAAAAGTGTCTTCCTAGTAACATATGATAGCGATCATACGTCCGAGATTCCAATGAAAATGGTTAAAGGGAACGCAAACCCAAAGAGCAATGTGGATTGAGTGAGAGCAGCAACATTAGTAGAACACATCAGTGAAAGTTTGAGGAAAATCGGACAATCGATGCAAAAGTTATGAATTTTTAAAGTTTTGGTGTTGGAACCGCTGGATGAGGAGACTACTAGAGGTTATGACGTATGAGTGGACAACAATATAAAGAAAATATAAAGAAAATTCCACAAAAAAATCATTTTTCATGAAAATTACAAATTCCATCAACTTGATACTGACATATGTTAAGGGTAGCAATTATTCCCCCTGCTTTCTGAAAGCGGTTAGTCAAGTGCTCTTTCATAATGCTAGAGAAGTGAAATTTTGTTGAACTTTCTTTATATTTTCTTTGTGCTGTGGTCCACTCATACGTCATAACCTCTAGTATTCTCCTCATCCAGTGGTTCCAACACCAAAAACTTTAAAAATTCATAACTTTTGCATCGATTGTCCGATTTTCCTCAAACTTTCACTGATGCGTTCTACTAATGTTGCTGCTTTCACTCAATCCACATTGCTCTTTGGGTTTACCTTCCCTTTAAATACTGAGGGAGCAGCTTAATCAACTTCATTTATTTTTTCATAATTTGCATAGAGATTTCTTAACACTCATAAAACAGGTGTCTTGCACAACAAAACATTATACAACGATCACATTTGCCGAATTTCTCCTGAAATTTCATTTTTATTTTTAGAACAAACCTTATCCCATTACATCATATTAATGTTTTATCATAATATCTATGTCTATCTATAACTGTAATGATTGCAAACAGGTGTCTGTAATATACCTATGCAGGTTGGAAATGGAGGAGAAAATGCTCCGTCGGGACCGCATGTCGAAACAGCACTACCCGAAAGGTGGTAACCGGCGTCGCAAGAGAATTCACATCCGATATCGACTTCGACCCGTTGGCCGGCTGCACAGTTGCCGTTTCTCACAATGAGGTGCTCCGTCATCGACGACGTACTCACAAGGCAGGAATCAGCTGAGATGAGGGGCCAGTCAATACGAAGAACAAATGACATACGACGCGGACAAACAGACGGAAAACGTATCCATTAGAGGAAAAATTTAATTTTCCCAGGATATTCATCTCAAACCGACCATTGACATACGTAGTTTGAGTGAAGGATGCCGACTTTAATCAAGGTGCTGACAAAGTTAAAAAGAGACTTATAACTTCAACCATGCAATTACTAAAACGCAAACTGTGGAAGACATTTGAGAGGAAAATATATGTATTTTGTGGACAATTAGAAATTAAAGATATGCAGCTTGTCACATTAAGAAAGGGGCGGTGGGAAGATTTGTATATCAACGTTATCCCTTGCTTTCAGCAATACATTGCTATCCACAACGCCCGCAAATGCACTTAAAACTCACGTTCATTCTAAAAATGGATTTATGGAAGATTTATGGGGTTTTCGCTTCTCTGACTTAACTGTGTTTTTTTCCCTTATCAACACTTTACAAAGCAAACAAAATTTACAATTTCAGCCTAGGCGATCTACGGCAATATTTTGGCAGATCATCATACTCAGTCTGTCGGTCTAAAGTGAATAGAGCAAATATTCAACCATTCGGTAATGTTTCAAACAAGTTGGCCCACTTATTAAAGTCATTAATCCTGCAAAAAGAGAAGGACACCATTGTAATTCCTACATGACTCAAATCGACAATGTGTACCTTGACATGATGGCACGTGGGGTGTAAAACTTCCATCGTTACAGCACTGCACTTGCTCACTGCCTACCAACCGGAATTCTGCTGTTTCTGTTCTGCACGAAAACGAACACGTCTGGTCACAGCTTATGCTATCGCCCGGCGCACAGGAGCTCAGCAAAGGGTAGGAGTAGGTAGGGATGGTGCATGGTTTATCTATGTAAAACAAATTAGGAAGAGCGTGTGAAATAATGAGGAAGTGAGTGCGGTAGGGTGGAGGGCGGATGTACATTTTTATTATATATTCAGCGGTGCCATTTAATTCCACATACTTTAGTAACAACTGAAATACCGGTCAGCCAATTGCTTGGTGCTAAGCGTAAGGAGGTAAGTAAAAACTGCATTTATAACCAAACTATTTAAAAATCTTTCCATGATTTAAATTCTTAACCGGTTAGTGAATTATGAGTGTTTATCAAAAGTGTGTTATGATTAGCTATGGTGATTATACTGAAAAATAGCTGCAAAGATGAGTTTTGTTTTCTACCTTGAGATAACAAAAAAAGATATGATCCACCGTAATTAAATAGACGTCAAGGAAATATGTGACTCCACATATTGAATCTTGAACCAAATGAATAAAAAAATGAATTGAGTCGAATCGAATAGAAAAGGCCTTTATCAAACATCTGGCTGGCGACCAAAGGTCGCACACACATACATCATCACACAAAAGATATACACTGATATAAAACGAACAATTTCGTATACATAAATTGAAATGACCGTCAGCACATTCAAACTCACATACATTGTACAAAGCTTTGGAAATTATTACTTAATTATGGGATACTTCAAATCCTACCACAAATAATAAAACAGAACCAGTGACAGAATAACAGAAACCTGCACGAAATCTAACAGAAAACTAGAAAAAATTGTGAATTCTAAGAAGTTCATCACAATCAAAACATATCGGTAACCCGTATACGCATCCCACACTAAACCCCCTCCCACCACCTTAGTAGCAGCAGCAGCAACAACAAAAACAACAACAAGAAAACATCACCAGTGTCCATCATCACCAAAGCAAACATTCAGCAATTAACTTACCACATGCGTAGCTACTAGTACCATGCTTTCACACAATAACATCTTGGCAATAATAATAATAATAATAATAATAATAATAAAAATAATAATAATGATGATAATAATGTTAATAATAATAAAACTCAAAATAGGAAATCCGGCACATAATGTGCAATGGTCGAGGTATAGTTGAAAAGGTAAGAGGGAATTAAAACCTGTTCGTGTTGCTTTGCTTTTGGGCTCTAACCTACATGTACATGATACAGGCAAAGCTTAAGGGAAATGATACATACCAACGAGAATACCTAGTGACGTCAGATAATCTATCATAGCCAGGCGCAAAGCGTCGAAAGCTGAGGTACGTTGGGAATAATGAAGTGTGATAATTTTCTTTTGCGTCACAACGTCAGTCGCTACTCCATCGTAAACCCACGGTTGGATAAGGCTGTGCAGTCGACCCTTCACCAACAATTTTATTTGGCGACAACATATGTAAATCTATCCAAGAGAAGAAGCCAGAAACAAATAAACTACGGAAAAAAAGTACGTCAACGAAAAAGAATATTTCAATCAAATCTATTGCAATGAACATACATGCCGTACATGGCAAATCCATAGAAACACATAAATGATACTACAATTGTACTTTGGGTTTTTCAAGTTTTCATGCAATGTGAGTGATAAAGATTTGAGTCACGGTTGTAACATGCGCTACAAGTACAACATTAAATATAAATGCGCTTATGAATTTTTCTTTCCCCTGAATCGTATAAAGAAATAAGAAATTAGTAAAAAAGAATGTACAAACAATAATCTCACATAAAATTTGCGAAAGCAAAATAGAAGATGTACTTACGGTTTTTTTGTGTGATCTCGAGAAAAAATAATTTTCAAATTCGGCAATCTTCTCTGTGTCAGGGAATCGACGATATAAGAGATAGAAGAAGATAATCACTTTAGAGATCCTTGTCACTCATGTTATCCCTTGAGAAATAGTATTGTTTGATAGATAAAATCTGAGTATAATAACAGTAATAATAATATGAGTCAAATTTGATGAAATCTCCTTTGACGACATAATCATCATAGTTCTTTTTCAGGCAATCATACATCAACGAGCAACTTGTTTGCCAATTCCACTTTCTCTATTTTTTCTTCACCGTTGTTGTTGCCTCTAGTTCAAAATACTCTCTATTGCTCAATTCAATTTAAATAAAAATCACTTTAAGCCATCAACACGAGACAGACAGTGCGCACCGGATTGGTTTTAGGGAATCGTTTCGGTTTAAAAAAGAAAAGCGCACACAACAAAACAAAGAGACATATGCCAACATGGCCGATGTTCTATGTCGGAAATGAACTTTCATGGGTACTGATATATGTTAAAATGTCTGTGACAAATAAAACATTTCGACTTATTGCCATTTTTAAATGTTACTTTTTTAAGTAAGAATGTTCTTACTTGTTCGTGGCATGACGAGTACATTTGCTCCTACTTAACACCATTAGACATACACCTCTGACTTTTCGCTTTGAGTTTTTTCACTTGCTACACCTTACAGTGATAATCATAATTATGACATTCTTCTGGTTATTAAAGGGCAGCCCCTTCAGTGTTGTCACTGGTCTAATAGAGACCGAATGGCCGTACCATTATTATTACTCCAGCCTTGCCAAGTACCCTTTTTATACACCAGGTTCGAGCGGGACTTATACGGTGGGTAAAACATTAGTCCGCGAACATAGTACTTGACGGGATTTGAACTCGTGACCTCCGATCAAAAGTCAATAGTCTTATCCACTATGCTATTTCAGTACCCGCCCCCCTCACCTTTAGAGCAGAACATGCTGGATGCCGTGGATCAAGACCAAGTATGTATGAGACATGATGAAAGTGATACCATTGGCTAATGAACCCTCTCAGAACCACAACCAATGTTTACACAAAAGGCAAGAAGAATCATACCTGGATCTGTCCCGTACCACTCTACTTTTTCTGCACCAATCATGGTCCCCAGACAACCTGTTCATTGTAGGATGCAAGAAACAGTTACTTTCCGTATCTCCCACTTAAACGAGTATAATATATATATATATATATATATATGTGTGTGTGTGTGTGTGTGTGTGTGTGCGTGTGTGTGTGTGTGCGTGTGTTTATAAATTGTGTGTGTTTGTGTGTTTAGATACTCTTTTAACCACTAGGCGTAGCCAGAATCCATTCATTACATGATACTGAAATCTCAATAGACTTTGTTCTGGATCCCCAAGGTTAATACCATCAGTTTATTAACCAGTTTCTGCAACATACATAGTACATAGTATACAAGAATGTTTTATAGTTTTGCAATTCTGTCAGCGTATGTTGCATTTGCAAATATAAATGACTTGTATTAACGTGGCAGGCAATATTACGTTCACGTATACAAGTCATTTTGTTTGAAAGCCTTTGAAAGAAAGAAACAACAACAAAAACAAAAGTGAAAAGCATTTTCATATTAAACATGAACTGCATATCATTTACTAGGGTTATAATGCATAAGACAGTAAGAGTCTTCATATGTTTAAAAGGATACATTTCTAACCTTTACAAATTGTTGACAGATACTAACTCTGCAAATGGCGTTGATCTTTAGCATGCACTATCTCTTTATTATTCATAAAATTGATTCCAACGTACCAATGAAGATGCTAATCGAAATAGCTGATAACACTTTCATGATGTTAGTTCCTCTATAGCTGTCAGATCCGAAATTCCTTGCCTGGGCCGGAACGAGGGATGCCCGCGTGAGATCTTCCTGTACGTGAAAGTGATTCTAACGATCTATTAGCATTTTTTTTTTTTGCTTTTAATTGATTTTATCTTTGCCTTTTCTTGGAATATGTTACATGTTTATATAACAACGAATTCAAAAACTCAATACGCATGTGTAGGGGATTACATTGAAGTTGACTCTGAGACAAAAACAAGAGAGATTCTGATAACATGAAGTCAAAACTTTATTTGCTTGATGGGGTATGTTAAGAATGTATATACATGAAATTGGATATAAAGGGCACCATCTTCAAAGAGCTTGCCTGGGAAGTCGGTTCTTTAATTAAGTGCATCATACGTCGCCATTTCAACGCTTCTGCGAGGTGTGCGTGGTCAACGGTTGTGCTGTGATAATTATGTTGAACTGTAAAAGTGTGTGCGCTACACCACACTATACTATACACGTTAATTATAAACTTGTTGCTCAGAATTGAAAAAAAAAAACGGTTTGAATTTACTTAACTATCGGAAGAACATTGGGGAATAAGGACATCTTCTAGTTCTCTTATAAAAATATTCAATCATATATATATATATATATATATATTTAAGACAGAGAATTCTAGACATCTGGCATATGATGGTTTTAGTGGTTTGAAGGCTATGACGACTCTAGGGCTTTCGAGATATTAATGGGATGATTAACATGTTGGGTGTAAATGAACTGAAGAGGTTGCAATGAAAAACCCATCAGTTTTCTCAGGAAGATGACAGCATGTATACATTTGCATAAACATCACTGTCCGAAAAGTGTATATATGATTGACTTTCATAATTTTTTGTTGATGAAATAATGGATCACAAAGGGTTTAATAAAGGTAATTAGGGATGAATCGCACAATACTCTTCTGAAGAGCATAAGGATCGAATTTATTCTTCATTAGCCTCAGTTTCAGTATGTCATATATCGTAAAATCAGAGCATTATATAAGATAATAAGGGAATTTTTAGATATAAGTTGTTTTTTTTTTCAATCCGTATAGAATTCCTATTGATTTTGAAATAGATGTGTGAAAATTGTGAATATGATCATTCCAATTGTAATTCCTGAGAATCTGATCCCACTTCATTTACAGGCAGTCCATCAATACATAAGTTATAATCAGTATTAATATCCTTTTATGAAAAATTATGTTTGAAACGCATAAAATTTGTTATTTGTATATGAAATTTGTATATAAAACCCCAATTATCCTATCTTTTATCTCATCATTGATATTTTCCCAAAACAAGCTTTTATATGAATACCAGTTCGCAACTTCACATCCAATTGGTTATACATATATCAATCTCTCCTCCGAATTCTACCTCTCTTACGATAACAAAAAACAAAACATTGTACGTCCCAAAATTAAATAAATTTGAGGACGTGTGACCCAGCCACGTTGCAGATATACCGATTACATACTTTCCTTGTACACATTACGCAATAAATAGTATCTGTACCGTAACATTGACATATTGATTTGAGTTTGTATTTCCTTATTAATTTGAAATTAAGTACTGTTAAAAGTATGATCTGTATGATCAAATATATCAATAATCAAATGTTTAATGATCCAAATGTACATAGACCAATTTAGCATAAACACCTTATATTGGCATATTGGTGGCGTTATTTGATGTTGTTTTTTTCTTTGCGTGATCCACGTCCCACAAGCGTTACTTTTTTTTTTCGAATAGTGGAACAATCTTTTCCATCATTATATTCACTTTTTTAGTTTTAATACAATTGCAAAGAGTACATTGTTCTTTTGTGTTCCTACTACGATCCGTACATATATTTTGCCTATATGATTTGTCCTTCCAAATTGTTAAAAAGTTGAGTTGTTCCACATTATATTATGTATGCCTTATTGATGAAAAAAACAAACAAACAATAAATTGCATTGAATTGGGAAAATTTTGTAAAGAAGTGAAAAATTATTTCAAAAATAAATCCCTGTTTTTCATTTAGACTTGTAGCATTTCAATGAAATATACTGAAATCTGTATAAAGTAGGTTTATAATTACTAATTCTATTTCATTTCATTTCATTTTTATTTCATTTCCGGCCAAAACATACAATATGACAATTTCATATAAGCAAATTAAGTACAGTGTAACTAGTACATTTCCAAATGAAATTTAGATACACGTCATTTGTTTACATGACTCAATAAACATACTAGTTGAAAAAGTACATGGGCAAAATGTGACTTAATCATAAGAAAGAAAAGGTCGGAAATGGAGGGGACTGCTAAAAAGCCAAGCTTGTAGAATGCAGTCCCCTCGTGAGTCGTGAAAATCATAGTAACAATGCAACAAGACAATTTGACATAGTCCTCGGGAAACAGAGAATAAAACAAGTACGCACACAAAACGCACACACAGACAAAAACAAAGCTGCTCTCCTACATACGCGTGGAAAGAATAAATAGGAGGTCAAAGGCCAGAGGGGGACAGGAAGACAGAGGAAGAGAGAGAAAAGGACGAAGGAGGAAGAGTTCAAGGGTCAACACCAGGGCACATGAGACTTTGGTCTTACCAAGAAGTGGACTATCTATAAGTAATATATATAACAGTTATGAAATAGATTAAACAAAGTAAAGACTTTAACAGCAAAGAAATCAGTTAGCAACTTTCGAAATGCAAATCCCTAGTGATATAAGAATTGATAAACATTTTCTTTAATTTCAAAGTAAAAGTGTTAAAACTTAGAGATTCTTTTATGCTGCTGTCAAGGGAGTTCCAAAATTTAGGTCCAGCGGAGGAGACTATAGACTTTGCAAAAATCGTCCTAGAGAGTGGTAAATGGAATTCATTGATTTGTCTCGTGGGGTATGAATGTACAGTTTTATTTTGAATAAACATGGAATCAATCGCAAAAGGAAGGGAATTATTTATCAATTTGTACATAAACTGACCTAAATTCAAACAATACAAATCCTTAAACATATTGGAATAAGTTATCATTTTAACTGAAACAAAAATCAACTTTTTAAAGTTTCGAATACCCTGGACCGAAATTATCAATATCCCTCTTCAGACTCTTCATGCACTTCTCTTTTTCTCTCTGCCCATGAGCATGTCTTGTTCTCGCTCAATCTCCTGTTCAACGGCGTAGCCAGGATTTCATCTTTGGGGGGGGGGGGCGGTTAGTATGCGAGGGAGCGAAGCGACCGAGCCCGAGCGAGCGGAGCGAGCGAGGGGGGGGGAGGGTGTGGGAGGGGGGGTGTCCCCCCTCCGACGGTAAGAACTTTTTGCATTTTGACGTTGTAAATGGTGCAATTTGATGCATATTTTTGCGCGTTTTATCGACAGTCCCACTTATTTAAGGTAGCAGTATATTTTTGACGTAGATTATTATTGAACAATTTGCCCATAAAATGGTATAATTTAAATACACTTTTTGTATTAATTCTTTTCACTGAATATCATGAACGCGACTGACCCGAGCGAGCGGAACGAGCGAGGGGGAGGGGAGGGTGTGGGAGGGGGTGTCCCCCTCCCACGGTGAGAACTTTTTGCATTTTGATGTTGCAAATGGTGCAATTTGATGCATGTTTTTGCGCGTTTTATCGACGTGAAACAGACCCACTTGTTTAAGGTAGCAGTATATTTTGATGTAGATTATCATTTGAACAATTTGCCTACAATATAGTATAATCTAAATGCACTTCTTGTATTAATTATTTTCACTAAATATCATGAACGAGACTGAACCCGAGCGAGCGGAACAAGCGAGGGGGAGGGGAGGGTGTGGGAGGGGGGTGTCCCCTCTCCCACGGTAAGAACTTTTTGCATTTTGATGTTGTAAACGGTGCGATTTGATGCATGTTTTTGCGCGTTTTATCGACGTGAAACAGTCCCACTTGTGTAAGGTTGCAGTATATTTTGATGTAGATTATCATTTAACAATTTGCCTATATAATGGTAAGATAATACACTTCATGTATTAATTCTTTTCACTGAATATCATGAACGAGACTGAACCCGAGCGAGCGGAGCGAGCGAGGGGAGAGGGGAAGGTGTGGGAGGGGGTGTCCCCCTCCCACGTGAGAACTTTTTGCATTTTGATGTTGCAAATGGTGCAATTTGATGCATGTTTTTGCGCGTTTTATCGACTTGAAACAGCCCCACTTGTTTAAGGTTGCAGTATATTTTGATGTAGATTATCATTTGAACAATTTGCCTACAATATAGTATAATCAAAATACACTTCTTGTATTGATTATTTTCACTAAATATCATGAACGAGACTTAACCCGAGCGAGCGGAGCGAGCGAGGGGGAGGGGAGGGTGTGGGAGGGGGTGTCCCCCCTCCCACGGTAAGAACTTTTTGCATTTTGATGTTGTAAATGGTGCAATTTGATGCATGTTTTTGCGCGTTTTATCGACGTGAAACAGTCCCACTTGTTTATGGTTGCAGTATATTTTGATGTAGATTGTTATTGAACAATTTGCCTATACAATGGTATAATTTAAATACACTTCATGTATTAATTTTTTGCACTGAATATCATGAACGAGACTGAACCCGAGCGAGAGGAGCGAGCGAAGGGGGAGGGGAGGGTGTTGGAGGGGGTGTCCCCCCCCCCCCCAACGGTGAGAACTTTTTGCATTTTGATGTTGCAAATGGTGCAATTTGATGCATGTTTTTGCGTGTTTTAACGAGTTGAAACAGTCCCACTTGTTTATGGTTGCAGTGTATCTTAGTGTAGATTATTATTGAACAATTTGCCTATAAAATGGTATCATTTAAATAATCTTCTTGTATTAATTCTTACACTGAATATCATGAACGCTGTCTGTTCAGCAATCAAACAGAAAAAGCATGCACACGAGGGTGTAGATAGGGGCATATCCCCTCCCACACGAAAGTAATTTTTTGCGTTTTCAAACCTGAAATTCAGCGATCTGGTGCAAATTTTCGGTGCAATACTTTTTCATCGAAGTGTTAAAATCACGGTATTTAGCTCTTATTCCGAATTTGCATCATCTGTGTGTATATACAAAGTCTAGTGAGGTAGAGCTTAGGGGAAGGGGGATTCCCCCTCCCGCTCGCGGAGCTTTTGCGTTTTTAGAATTGAAATAAAGCGATCTGGGGCACACTTTTTGTGGAAAATTCGAAAATTGTCATTCCCAAAAATGTACCAAGTCTATAGTGGGTACAAGCAATGAATGGGTGGCAAGATACCTCTCCCATATTCAAGGGAGCCCTTTTTTCAGTTTTAAGCTTTTAGAACTGAAATTCAACAATCTGGCACACATTTTTGTTGGAATATCTGGAAATTTGTCAATCAGAAGAGAAGTGTAGCAAGTCTGTGGAAGGAGATTCTGTATAATTTTCTGATTGCAGTTTAACGTTTTGGTGCGCACATTTTGTGTCATATTTGGAAAACTGTTTATGTTCAAAGTGTAGCCACAGTCTACTTCTATGCATGGCGGGGGGGGGGGGGGAGGGCGGGCAGGGAGAAGGCGAGGGCGAGTGTTATCTCCATCCTTCCCTTACTATGGAGCTTTTGCCTTTTTCAGGTTGAAATTGAGATATTTCGTATACGGATATTATTTTGATGGAATATTTGGGAAATCACACATACACACAACACACACACACAAAACTGATGGGGGGGGGGAGACTAAGGGAGGAAAGGGTCGATTAAAGGGGGAAATTCCCCTTGTACATGAGGGAACTTTGAGTTTTTGGAATATAAGTGATAATACTTGTGCACTCAGAATTATTCATAATTTTGTGTAAATCTAAAAAGTGTACTAAGCTAGGGAAAGAGTCACAGAGGGGGAGGGTTTGGGAGGGGGATACCCCCTCCCATTCACGAGAGATTTTGCATATTTTGAATTGAAATTCAACGATCTGGTGCACACTTTGAGTGAAATATTAAAAAAAAATGATCTTATTTCATGAAAGGTTGCAAGGGAGACCCGCTTCATGTGCATGCATACAGTATACACGCATTTTTTTTCCGCCTCCCCGCAAATCCCCGGTCCAAATCTTAGGGGGGGGGGGGGGGGCGACCGCCCCCATCGCCCCCCCCCCCCCCCTGGCTACGCCAGTGCCTTTGTTTTCAACTCTTCCACTCTAAACTACTATGATATACCTACATTGTATAGTAATTGTTTGTGTCATGTTTGTTCACGTCTACATGTATGTGTACAGTAGGTCATTCATTGCGTTCGTCCTTTATCAAATGTTTTTTGTTTGTGTATGAGTTTTGTTTACATTTATTACATTTATGTTGCATTTTTAGCTAAACATATCTGCGGCATGATAGCTCTCCTCGGCTTGAAACATATGCCGTCGATAAATGAAATGAGTTCATATAAATATGGGCAGTACACAGAGTTTATGATATATATGTCTCGGAGGAACCCGAGGGATTATTATTATTTGTTTGCAACAGAGCAATCGGTTAATAAGAGTGACTTTGAATCGAATTGAATTGAATTACTGAAACTGCCACTGGTCTTACATTCGAGACACAGTGAGCAGTTCTAGCACGTTCATTTTCATGTTTCATTAATATCGATACATATACTAAAGAAAAAATAAAAAAGAATATAATTATTTATATAGTGGATCATTTTTAACGAGAAAGTGTATCTGTTTAAACGTATCTACATAAAAGACAATTCTCATTAAGATGTAAAATATAAAGAAACCGCAAAAGTAAAGCTTGTAACAGCGGATTCCAGGAACTTATAATACGTTTTGCAATAGCCTTTTGACAAGGCCTCGTGGCTGAGAAATGAGAATAATTCGCCACACCGAGCACTGTGAGAACCGCGTGAACGGGAGATCGAGAGGCACAGCCACTCCACCCAGTCTCGCGTTCACTCGTTCTCTCGCAGTTAGTCTCTATTCCAAGCCTCAGCCATAAGGCTTTGTTAAAAGGCTAGTTTTGCAATGGAGGTAGGACACAAAGTACTGATGACTAACTATGAAAGCTATACTCGCAAGGAACGAAGGGCGAAAGAAGTGAAAGAAAAGAAATCCAAAAGGGAAGAAAAACAAACAAGCAAATAAAAACTAAATCAAAAGAACTGACACAATTAATAAGCATATCTGCCGTTAAGCTCAAAACGAGATCAAATAATGAAAACTAGTATAATAATTATTATATGGGAGTATAAACACGGAAATCAGAGGTAATGGGAGCGTACACCTCAAATTGATCCGCCATGCATTAAAAGAAGATAATGTAAAATAACATTTTGAAGAGTTATAGTTTAGTAAATTCAAATAACTAATTATCATTCATGTGAGTTTTTTGTTTGAAATTTAATTTACGTTTGAAGACATTGAAAGAGAATGATGTACTGGCTTTGCTCGAATCGGCAAAACATTCTACTGTTTGCAGTCTTGTAAACATAATTGCATTTTAGTGAAAATTGTTCGAGTAAGTGGAAGGGGATGTAAATCAACCTGCCGAGTGAAATGAGTGAGGTATGTATGAACCAAATGGTTTCTTTTGAAAATTTCTGTTGAAAAGGCGTTGATAGTGAACATTATATCCAACGTTAAGAGCATTGTAATGAGAAATGTAAACAACATAAGCGAATGTTTCTATGTTTACACTAAACTTATTTTTGCTTGTATGGGGTGACACGGAGAGGGAAGACCCCTCCACTATACCACGGTCGACGTGGGTGAGAGGTACAAAGCCTCCCCTTCCTAGCACAAATACACATATATTTTCTATTCTCTTGTTCGTGACATCTTGACATCTGAAAAGCAGATTATTCATTATCATTGGTCAACCGTGCATTCGGTACTTGGCAGTCTGGTATACTGTTCGTCATTCGACATATATTGTAACTACCACAGATTTATGTGTGTGACGGAGGAATGACTGCTCGCAGACGTTGCAGTATATGTTCACATAGCCTTTAATTCTCCCGAGCTATCGACCGAGTCTTTTGCAAGGGCTTGGGACGTAAACAAAAAAAAAAGCAAAAAAGCAACCAATTTGCATGCATTTGAACAGAATAAGGCAAAAGCAAGGCAAAATAAAAAAAGAAGTCAAAAGAATGTTTGATTTTCTTTTGGCTTTTTTGGGGCCTAAAATCTCTTTCAGAACCTGGCAGGACTAACTCCCACAATCTCCGCTATGTGAGAAATGCGGCGCACTAGTGACATCACTATTTGGCTGGATGGTTGTGAAATCTGCAGAATTCCCGTATCGTGTCTACCTTCGCAACAATGTTTGCTGCCTTCTATGCTTTGTGGCGTTGAGTATCCCAGGCAAGACAGAAACCCTCGATGCGTTCTTCAGCAGCACATAGCAAGCCTTGATCTGAACAGGCAACTCTCACATAAAACTATGGCATTTCACAAACAATATTGTTCAATATTTGTCTTGATAAATTCCCAGCCTAAAGTTTTATGGTGTATAATTTCTTTTTCATGACTTCGCCAGGAATTGTCGCTAGAGGCCTAATGTTTTTCAGGTTCTCCATCCGTCCGTATATCAGTCTGTAATCAATTATGGCAACAATGTATCATGAAGTGAAATAAATGGAAAATACACAAGTGGAAAATTTAATGCAGGAAGTTTACTTTAGCAGTAGAACACGCTACATCATTGAAAAATTGAGGAATATCGGAAATCCGTTGAAAATTATGTATATATATATCCATACAAACACACACACACACACAGACAGACACACACACACACACATATATATATATATATATATATATCCATACAAACACACACACACAGACAGACACACACACACATATATATATATGTATGTATATATATATATATATATATATATATATATATATATACATATGTATATAGTTTCAGTGCCGTGCTTTCTTTCAGAAAGCGGGGGGGGGGGTGGAGCGGAGTAATATTAACCTTAACACATGCCAACGACAAATAAGTCGAGGGAATTTGTACATTTCATGAAGAATCAAATTTTATGAAATTTCTTTGATATCTTATTCATATCCATTTCCATACGTGAAAGCGGCATTGAAACTTGAAATGTGCATAGTTTGCTCTGGATCAAACGATATTCCTTAAATTTACAGTCATGTGTTCTCACGATATTGCTCCAATCCACGTGTACATTTGGGTTTCTTTTCCCTTTAAGTACTGTTTGAGGCATCCAAATGAAACTTTGCATATGACGATTGCACGAAGTTGCTCCTACCACCATGTGGAGGAAAGCATTTAAGGTCAAATGTTGTAGGTCATTGTCAAATTCTACAATGTCATTTCATTCTTCTATCTTTGTATCTCACCTGGTAAGCACTGTCGACACAGTATTGTGGTGTTCTCTCAATAACTTTCCATACTTTTGAGCTATATTACCACCAAAATCAGATCATCTAAAAATGGCTGTCAAGTGTTAATATTGGTGAAGTCCGACTACGTCAACAGTCAAAAAGTCAATGAACTTCCATTTGAAAATGACTGTAATCATGAATTTCGATATGTGGACGAGACATCACTTGGTAGATTTTTATTTTGTGCTTAATTTGCTGAACAAACGTCGTAGGGGGACGTCAACCGGTAAGGCAATATGGCGGAACAATAACTCTCTACTATTAGAGTTATAGAATAAATGGCATGATGTAGTTCTGAAGCATACTTTTCATTAGATACTTTGGAAATGACTCCATGTATACTTTTAATCTAACTAGGTATATAAAATTATCCATAACTTGTACATAAATTACGGCAGAATGATTCGGTGAGGAAAATTATCTGTCATGTCATTAAGGAAGAAGTGAACATGTCAATATTTTGCTATTTGTTCCATGATTATTTCTGAAGTGGATGAATGCATTTTCCGAAACCATTTTTCTTTTATAATATGTAACTACGATGCATCCAGATGCTTACTCGTTGAAAAATGTGGGCCATGTAAACAAAATTAAAGGTCCAGTTTACCTTTGGGAGCAGTGATTTCAAAAATGTTCAAGATATCATATTTGATGCATATGTATAGGTCTGTTGTATCATAAAACATCCTACCGTAGGAAATATTTGCAATAAAACCTAAAATATAAGGAGATATCAGGGTTTTTCTCAATAAACCGTAACTGTATACGTTTTAGTCTGGAAACATTTTTATTATAACTATTGTTCACATTTCGTGTATTTAACAACACTTAACATCGATTATACGGATTCAAATTTTGACAGTGGTTGTCTCTATCCCTAACTCACATTTTAAAACTATTTTAAAGCACTAATGCTGGATTTTTGTTTCATCTGCAAATGGTAAATTATGCCTTTAAGGATCAAAGGTTAATGGACCTTGGCTATACAACATTTCACTGGATGTTGTTTGGTTGTTTGATATTTTGATTTTTTGGACATGGTTCAAAATGTCCTAAAATCTTGTATAATACTTGTATAATACTGTATTTAGTTTTGTGGTCACGACACTTGCTTTGAATGATGTCAAACTGTTCCTCCTCATACAAATGAAGCCGTTTCAATGAAATAGGATATTCTTATACTTCATGATTTGGTAATACTTGAGTGGTTCATAACATTCCATTGATACTATGTATAGAACAGAAAGTGGTTTTTACAATGGTGTATGATATCCGCAGTTTACTCCTCGACAGGTTCTATCAGCCGATTAATATGTATAAATTGAATATATGGTAGTCCCCTATTCAGTTAATGATGATAGGTTGCATTCATTTTGCACGCGACCACTGCGTTATTGCCAACGATGATCTGTAAATCCCTGTGCGCCTACACACGATTGGAAAACGTAACAACTTTCTGTGCATAGAATAACGACACCGAAACTGATGCATGCATTATTCTCAGTCACTTTGATAGTTATAATGATAGTCTGCTCATTGCACTTCTGGAATCTCAGCTCGAGGGACTCGAATAATTGATCCCAAATGAGCGAAATCTGAACACATAACTGCAATCCTGCATAGTCTCCACTGGTTGCCGATAAGGGCTGGTATCAAGTTCAATATCATATTGTGTACCTTGTATTTAAATGTCTTCACTGACATGCACGTATAACTCTTTAAACCATAGTCGTAATCTACGTGCCAAGAATATCATGTCTAAAGTAAGTGAGCACTACAAGACATTCGGTGATAAAGACTTTAAGACAACTGGCACCGGCATTGTGGAACGAACTCCTAATTATAAGAAATGTTTTAGATTTTAGATAAATTTCTATCTGTGCTAGAAACGCATCTTTCGGATGATACATGATGACGTCAATGTTAAATTAATATTGTACACATGGAAGTATTTCTTCATTTAAATGCATGTACAAACAACTTCTTATTACCCTCTTACATGTTTTTTTTTCTTTTTTTTTATAGATGATGTATGCTTTAGACATGTAAGTTGTATGCTCTTGTTTTTAAGGTTTTTTATAATGGTAATAGGCATTATTCTTATTCTTACAGATTATGTGAATAAGTACGCATGGCAGTACGTTTTGAATAATACGTATCCAGACAACTGCATATTATCATCTTTTTACCTCTTCATGCAGATGTATACTCTTGCCTCGAAGGTTTGTTTGATAGTGATAGTGCTCATCTTGTTATTGGAAAGGTAACTGGGTACATTTTTTGGCTTCAGTATATTATTCAAACTCAACTAAGTCAACTTCTACATTAACATTTTAAAATTACTGGGCAATATTGCACCTCTAAAGGAGCAGTGAGCGCAATTTTGCAGCAGTCATGGAGCAAATAAGCACTACATATGTGCAACATTTATACCTCTAAGGCACAAGATTGCACCCAAAGGAACGAGGTTGCGCCTTTTTTCGAGGGGGGCAAAAGGTGCTCCCGATGGTGCAACTATGCACCCTTTCTTGCGGGTACAAAGCAGCACCCAAAGTGCCAAGATTGCACCCTCAAGACATGGCACAATATTGGAACTTTGGGTGCTGCTTTGCACGCTCTCTTGGGGTGCAAAGTTGCGCCGAAAGGTAAAGGGCGCAAAATTGCTCCCTCAAGAAAAGATGCAACTTAGCACCACTTAGCTTGGGAACAAGAATGCACCCTCAATAAAGTGCTGCAACTTTGCAGAGTTGCACCCACTATGGTACAAGATTGTACCCTTGCGCATGGTGCAACTTTTGCACCCTTTCCTGAGGGTGCGAAGTTGTTCCTTAAAGGGAGCCGCCAGTGTGACATCACTTTGCACCTTTAAAGGTGCAAAAGTGAACCATTCTTTCTTACTGTGTACCAGCATTACAATAAGACGACAAGAGGCTGCTGTCCGAAACTTTGATTCAGTCGCTCTTCATTTTTCTTGCTGCTCTTTGATTTTCCTTAATGTTAGCAGAACGAAACTAAGGCCAACTCCACAACCACATGATATATTCTTTATATTCAATATGATACAGAAACAGGTATAATGTTTCACCCTCGGGCAATTACACATATCCAATAATATTCCACAATAACACTCAATCACTTGTTATTTTTTCCCCGATTGGGTGTTCTCAACTCACGGGGTCATCCCACGGGACCGACACCCACGAAACCGCCCAACAGTTAGATATTGAGAAAAAGCAAATGGGCCCGTGACTCTGACCCTAGGCAAACAAGGCGAACGAGTTCGGAACTAAGCAAACGAGACCCATGAGTCCGACAGTGTAGGTAAAAACGACCCACGTTCGATATTACACCACGGAACTTAACGTATCGGTCTCGTGGGCCTTGTATGCTTTGTGATGTCGAACTCGCGGGCCTTGTTTGCCTTGTGCCAGACTCATGAACCTTATTTGCTTATTGTCGAACACATGGGCTGTATTACTCGTGGGCTACTAGTATATGAATCATGGGATGTATGAATCGTAGGCTGTATGCATAGCGGGTGTCAAAGTCGTGACGTACACCCGCTATCAATTCTCTTTGCACATGGAAATATACTCTCAAATGGTGAGAGTGAACACGACAATACTTGAGAACTTTTAATCGTGTGGGCTGTAGTCGGCAATACAGTTACCCACTACGTGCCGACAAAATATAAGTCATCACCGAAAGTGCGACGGTGTACCCTGACTGACCACTTTGGATGCAAACTGGATGTCGGCCATATATCAAAAACAAAAAGATATTGGGGCTCAGGGATACCACTCTTTGCCCTAATTGATAATTCAAGGAGTAAAATGTAAATGGAACAAAAACCGATCGCAAATAGGAGTTCCGCTTATTCAGAAGGATGTGTCATGCCGAAAGAGGTCATTAGAAAAATCTCAAATTGCCTTGGGGACCTTGAGACAAAAATAATTGTCATTATTTGTAGCGTTTCAGAAGAAAATGTTCTACCTAATTGGTCTTACCTTTTGGGATGACCTTACTCCATGATCAATGCATGAAAGGACCTGGCATCTGCCTGTCGCTTGCAGGAAACCTCTACGTTAAAATGCTCTTGGCGTGTATGAAACATGCGCACGCAACTTAACCGTCATCTGCATGCGTTCCGCGCATGACATACTATTATGGTTTCACCGACTGAGAGTAGAATATAGATTTGAAGCTCAGATGTCTAACAGGTACGGAAATGATCATGGATTTTGTTTGAAAGTTGTTAAGTACTGACCTTGAGAAGCGTTCAGGTTATCTTCTCCCTGATGACGATTTTTTTTTTTTGATGTAACTTAACTTGGATTTACAGTGGAAATCTGCAACCAATAAGGGTGTAAGTTCTTTTTTTTTTTTTGGTTTTTTTTTTCCAACTCGCGAACACGAAAGCTATGTGGGTAAATTGCGGGTTATAGTTCACGCTATTGTGCGTGCTCATGACTGTAACTTATTTTTTGGTGGAAGCAGAGTTACGCAATTTACAATGGGGATTTTCCCCATGACATAGTCCCCCTCCCGTGCTGTCTCCCGTTCTCCACCTCCTCCCTCCCCCTCCCCCCCCCCTCTCTCTCTCTCGGTCACATTTTGTTTGCTCGCTCATATTGGGCTTACACCTCGTCACATATCTCCTCTCTGCATTAAGAATGAAGAAACATGGCCAACAACGTACTTACAATGTTCGTCAAAATGCGCTGAGTCTTTAGTCCACAGTGTTATTCTACTACGGCCGGTAACTTTTCAGCATCGCAGAGAAACTGGAACACGAGACACGACATTATCATTGCAGTATTGTCACCTGTGGAAACAGAACTGAGAGATGATGGGGAAGGACTAAAATATGCCAGGCGCAAATAACCAACGATCGGCGCCTCTCAAATTCCCCCGCAATCAACAGGGAAAACGAGACAACAGATGGCGAGACTCTAGTTGATCAGTCAAGCGAAGGACGCCAATTCACTCTTTAGATATTCATGAAAGCCTGCAACCAATGATAAAGTAAGTATTGTCTTCAGACAAAGTGTTAGGAAAGAGGAAGTCCAGACGATTTTCATAATTTCACATCTTCAATACATGAATCGAAAACTACATGTACAGATTTGTGGGACTTATCGTCGTCCTGCTTTGAGCAGAGAAACCAATGCCCTGCCCCAGTTGTAGTTGTAGCTTAAAGATAATAAAAAGTTTTGGTACCTCAAAAGTGTCCTTGAATTTCCTTGTCTTAGTTTGTGTTTCAGGTTAAAGTACCTTTCATATAACTAACACTGTGAGACTTACTCGCCCCAAAGTGCTCTCTCATGTCTTAGTAATCATGCAATTAACTGCGATCAGCAGCCCCATACGCATAGCGACCAGCAGTCCCATACGCATAGCGTAATCGGGCTTCGCATTGTAGCATTCAGGATCATGACAGATTTAGTATCGTACGGTAAATGTCAACTTAAAATCCCATAAATTCGTCAATTTGAAGACTTACCAATTAAGTTGAAGTATTGAAAACAGGCTTCGGGCAACGTTTGGTTCTGCCTATAGTCCCTTTCTGTTCGAATTGATGACTGAATGTGACTCGGTCGACAGGACCTTAGGAGAGCTACATACAGTACACTGAATACTACGGCCACTGCATGCGAACACATCACATGCACACAGATTTCAAATCCATGAACGGATTGGTAAGTCTTCAAATCGAAGAAATTTTTGGATTTTAAGTTGACATTTACCCGCGATACTAATTCTGTCATGATCCTGAATGCTACAATGCGAAGCCCCATTACGCTATGCGTATGGGGCTGCTGGTCGCAGTTAGCTATGCGTACAATGGGCTGCACGCTGCTGGTCGCAGTCAGTGGTTTCGTACAATATTTATCGACGCTGTACAGCGTCGGCTCTGGTACGAAACCATTATTGCATGATTACTAAGACATGAGAGCACTGTGGGGCGAGTAATTCTCACAGACAACGTACTTTAGCCTGAAACACAAACCAAGACAAGGAAATTCAGGGAAGCTTTTGAGGTACCAAAACTTTTTATTATCTTTAATAGCGCCATCTATTGTAGGAGACTTGAACCACACCTGACTCCCGTGACACAAGGCCAATAAAGCTATCTCTGAATAAACCCAGATCAGATTCCCCTTTAATTGCGTGGTGGCAGTAGTGGAACTTTACCAACAGAGTAAGTTAAATATTAAATTGCCCTACTCTCGGAGGGATTTTGTTGAGAACAAACAGACAGCTCCACTGTAGACGTATTTTTTTTTTTTAAACTAAGGACTCAATAGTAACAGTTAGTTGACAGTATTGTGCAGGGTAGACAGAAAGATCAGTCTGTCCGGAGGTGTCTTTTATTTTAATATTTATTTATTTTTATTTTTTTGACGTTATCGCTCTCCTCCGGAGACAGACGTATAAGGTTGTACTAAACCTCGCTGTAGGGACGCTCTTTACCACTGACTCTATGGAGATTTGGGGGAGGTACCTCACCCTTCTCGATTGCGTCTAATTCACAGCCCTAGATCGGCAAATTTAAACTTGTATAGCAAAATCAACATTTCAAGAATGCATTGCACTCACCAGATTAATGAATTATCCAACATTTTGGTAATTTTTATGAAAAAAGGTGCAACTACCAGTCCGTCGATACGGTCGTAACAGCTCTTCAACGAATTAATCCGTTAGAATAGAAACTCACATGCGAGGAAGATTTCTACGTGTTTTATTGAAACACGTACCTCGCATATGATTGGCTAACGGATTCAAAATGGCGACTTGCAGTTAGCGAACAGTGATGTTGCGGTATGGATACAAACATCTGCGATCTAACCTAATTACTGTGAGTATTTCGATTGCACAGTGTGAGAAAGTTACCCCAAATATTGCTGCATAATGTATCATGTCATGTGAAACTTGTTTGAATGTAAAAAGCTGTATAAAATTGCGTTTATCGTAACGTGTGGTCTGTGCGTAACCGCTGGCAGAGCATCCCTACAGGAGCCGGTATGACAGCCTTCGGTCTGTATAGGAGGGGATCTGTGAAGCCAGACGCAGGCTCCGCGGAACATATCCCCGACGACCAGATACAGACCGATCTTTGGGTCAATGTGCAGGGGTGCACGTCACGAGACCGACACTCACGAGTTATACAGCCCACAAACTACACAGCCCACGAGTCATACAGTTCACAAGTCATACAGCCCACTAGTTATTCAGCCCACGAGTTCGGCATCAAGTAAAATAAGCCCACGAGTTATACAGCCTATGAGTTCGGCACAACGCACAAAAGTCTCACGAGACCGACACTATGCAAACAAAGCCCACGAGAACGACACTACGCTTAAAAGGCTCACGAGACCGATAGTATACGACACTACGCACACAAAGCTCACGAAACCGACACGAGGCAAAAGAGGCTCACGAGACCGACATCAGGCAAAGAAGGCCCACGAGACAGACAGGATGAACAGCGCCACCTTTAGACCAATTAATTGTATAGGGTGTCCAGATAATGGCATAATAAAAATATGGAAGATGGAAATGAAGAGTTGCTCAAGATCTTTAATTGTGTTTGCGCGTGTGAGTGTTTGGGAAAGAATAAACACAATTCATTAAAAGTGCATGAGATGTTTCAACGTTAATTTCGAAAAATAAAACGCCCTCGTATCCCTTTTCACTAAACACATGCCGGTATATACACCTACTTAGACAGGATGAACATCGCCACATTTAGACCAATCTGTTGTATAGGGTTTCCATATAATGGCATAAGGAAGATATGAGAGATGGAAAATAATTGCTGCTCAAGATCTTTAACTGTGTTTGAGTGTGTGACTGTTTGTGAAAAAATAAACAAAATTCAGTAAAAGTGCATAAGATGTTTCAACGTTATTTTCGAAAATGCTAAAACACCCTCGTTTCCCTTTCCGCAAAACGCATTCCGGTATACACCTACTTGGGGAAAAAAAAAATGAAATAAGATGATGTGGGCATTCAGATCAACCAACTAGAAAAATACCAAGGTATGAAATGAAGTTAACATGAAAATATTTCACAAAATTTTCCATCTTGCAGTGCACACCTGTTTTACATGATATGGAGGGGTATAGTCATCAGTTATTCTGCAAAGGTGTTGATTCTATAGCATAAATTCACAGAAAATAATGTAATTGTCTACTATGGTAGCGTTAAGGATTCGGAAAAAGTAGATGCTTCCATGAAAACAGCTTTTCTATTTCATGAAAAAAAGTACCGTTTTGGGGAGAATGATTTTTACAAACACAAGCCACAAATCGAGGTGAATGCTGCGATACAAAACGTTTTTATCCGTTGAATGTCATACATTATACTTACAGAGAAAATTACCCATTGAACTCTAAGCAGGCGGGTATAAGCAGGCGGATAGTAAATCTAATAAGGCCTACTTAACTGGTGAAGCGAGAAAAAAAAAAGGGTGAAAAAATTACACCCTGTCCACCGTCTAGCTAGAAATTTCAGATACAATAGTATCTGAAATTAATCCATACAATTCGTTCTTGTCCTCTATCATTTTTTCATACATTTCTTTCTTTTCTTTTTTCTGGGGGGTGGGGTCCTATGAACTGGACAATTTATCTTTTTTAAAAGAAAAATTGATAACAATGTCGCTCCCCGTAGCGTAACAGAACCGCCCCCTAAAAGCCACACGTGTAGAAATACATACTTGATGTCGTTGATATGTAGATGGTGCTGTTCAATTAGTTACAATCTCTCGCTCCATAGCGTGACGAAGTTGCACCCGCCAGTATGTAATTTTCCCCTTCATGGAACACCATGTACAGGTACATATTTGTAATTGACATGTAAATGGCGCTGTTCATCCTGTCGGTCTCGTGAGTTTTCTTTGCCTAGTGTCGATCTCGTGGGCTTTCTTTGCCTAGTGTCGGTCTCATGAGCCTCTTTTGCGTACTGTCGGTCTCGTGAGCCTTTATTGTGCAGTGTCGGTCTCGTGAGCCTTTTGTGCATAGTGTCGAACTCATGGGCTGTATGACTCATGGACCTATTTTTTATGTCGGTCTCATGGACCGTACGACTTGTGGGTGTCGGTCTCGTGGGATGACCCCGTGTGCAGTCCAACACCCCCAAAATGGCGTGTGCTATGCCCAACGTACCCAAACAATGGTGCTTGGGTAGGCTAGAGACTATCACTTCGTTTGAGAGTTGGACACGGAATCCTGTTTTCTCTCAACGTAGACCCCCATTTTGCACTTTTTCAAGGTGAGTCGGTGACATGGTCCAAAAAGACGAAGGCAAATCCTAATCTATTTTTTTTCTCGAGTCTCGCAAAACGGCTCAACAATCTGGCCTATCGTAAGATCGAGCATAATCGATCTCACAATAGGTCAGATTGCCAGTTTCTGTCCTATGATAGCCCGACCAGACAGCCGTGCGAAACACCTGTCGCGATTTATACAACGACCGGGTTATGTATACTCAGTCCTATGATTGCAGCTAGTAACTGCATAGTGCGCAATTCTTCCTCGCCCAGTGACATTGATTAGTCAACAATTGGCCTTCATTATGGCTTTCTGTCAGCAGGTGTTCATTTCACTGAGGGTTTTTTTTTTTTCTGACATCAAGTTAGAAACTGATAATAAAAACATATATCTAAGGATACTTGTAGTGATAACCCACAAACCTCAGATGTGGGTATCACTCACCACGCAGTGTAGGGAAGATAAAGAACTCACTCCATCTATTGAAAATTTCATACTCTTGGATTGGTTTGAATTGTTACAATTGCCATAGCCATATGCCATAGCTCTCCGGTCACCCTTGTTTATCTCAGCCTGAGATTGTTCAAGCCCTTACCAGTCTCCTACAGTCAGTTGAGTGTTCTATAGTTATGCGTATTGCTACCTTTCCCCCATGCAGTCGTAATCGGACCACTCCTAGGCGAGCCCAACGTAACCACGGTATCAAAGGCGACCACGTGCCAAACCTTCTCAGTCATGCCCCCTCTGCCGTCAGGCTGGTCGCCGTAGCAGCTACTTTCTCAGTCTATCTCCCTGTATCTCCTAGAATCTGATAGGCAGTAGCCCTACATGGATAAAGCCCGCCAAATTACATAAAAAGATTGTTAATAGTGATGAGGTGCTCGCAAAGAAAACACACACACACACACACACACACACACACAACTATTGATCCCTAGGACTCTCAGGTTGACCCAGGTACCCAGTCTTGTCTAGACAATGGGAAACACCCCCCCCCCCACTCTCCGTGTTCCAGTATAATTATGTCAATCCCCTATTCGATGCTTTTTATAATAATCATGCTGTCCGTATTACCGTTGATAGTGGTGCAATCAGGGAAAATAATGCGTGTCCTGAAAGCACATGCCTCACGCTGTAATGTGATTCCCATATCCCAGTCAGCTCACCAAGCTGATGGCTCTTACTTCCCCCGTATAAGTTGTTCCTGAAACTTGTCTCACCTTTTCCCGTGATAAACATGTCTTCCATTTCGATTTCGAGGGTTTTTGGTTTAGAGAATCTAGACGTTGAGGTCCTTGCTGGGACTTTATCTATGGAACGCAATGATGTAGCCATTCGACCTGTAGGGTCAGATAACATTGACTGATGTCACTGTGTACTCGTAGGTCTATGGTTTCACTTTAAAGTCCGAAGTTGGTTATGCTATACTGATACCCACGTTCTTCGTCCTCTTTCGCAAACCACTACTCTCTGGTCAGGGGAGTTCCTTGAGCCTGCAATGCCTTGCCTTCTCAGAGAGATTCAAAGTTTATTTGATGAAAATCGGCTTTAAAATGGCTGAGATATCAAAAAAGAGCATTCCTAATAAAAAAGCGGGACCCAGCGGGGTGTGTCAGCAATTCCGAAACCGATTTTCATCTAATAGACTTTGAATTCCTCCTAAAATGGTATGCTCTGTACTATTTCATAAGTGGTTTCTTGGTATCTCACAAAAAGTTAAAAGTCCAATTCTCATTTCCGCCAATATGATACAATCCCTTTAAGTATCATGCAATACAATGTGAATGTATTTTGATATATAAGATAAGATATTGAATGGCTGTATACCACATAAGCAGCATTTCATTAAGATATCTTTTTTTAACTTCTTTCTTCTGGTCATGACTTTCCTTCAGACATGATAGATCTGTTCAAGCCCACCCTCATAACTAGGCCTAACAATGAAAAGAAAAATGATCCTCCCCCCCCCCCGGCTTCGTCACAGATTATTTATATATATTCCAAATTCATAATCGGCAACGGTGATACATGTATAGATCAGGTTTTAAAGATACGTATAGTATCATTTCATTTTTGAGGATGATTCTACATATCAAAAGTATTCACCAGGCAATCATATCGTCGGTCGCATTACGAACCGGCGAATGTTCGAATTTGCGCGAAAACACGATTACGAGATAATCGCGTTTAAATAATCGGGACTTCTTTAAACGTGTAAAAACGTGTCTTATAACCACACATTGATGATAATATTAAGAGAGTGATGAAAGCGGAATTTTCTGCTTTGTTTGATACTAAATATTACTTTGTAGCCGCACCTGGGGCTCTGTGGTAGTGATGCAAAGTACGTTTGCCGGTTCGTAAAACCCCCCATTTCAGCGTTTTACGTAGATCGTGTACTAAAGAGCGGGCATTACGAACCGGCAAATGTATACATTTGCCGGTTCGTAAAGCCCATGCTCAATACGTGTGGACTTCAGCGAGTGCGCATCACGAACCGGCGAATGTAACATAAAATGGCGCGTATCATAACACATTCCACACGCTTAGGTGGTACGCGCACAGTGTAATGTATACATTCGCCGCTCTACAGTGGGATTGTGATTCATTCATGTTCAAATTCATGTTCATTCATGTTAGTTGTATCATAATCATGGATATTAGGAAAGTGTAACAAACACCACAGTTATTTTCTCAAACTATACAACCTACCTGTACTTTTACACATTAATTGTTGATGCGAGTAATGTTATCAAACTGTGCAATGGGTTTTTGATTGGATGAGTACCGTTCTAAAGTGTGCCTGGTAGTCACTACAGGGCTGCCAACTCTCACCGTCACTGAGAGTGAGACTCACTCATTTTGGTCCTTTCTCACTCTAAAACTTTATTTCATTTGCATGCATTTCTATTGATCTCACTCATTTTGCCTCCTAAATCATAGCATTGGCCTATGGGGGTCTCACTCTCTACTAGTTTCAAATGTTGGCAGCCCTGTCACTATCTATAAATAAAGTGTTAAATTCATTGCCAGTATCAGTATTGAGAGAATATAATTACACCCATACAAACACAAACATACACAAACACACACTATACACGCACATACCAAAACCAGTAAACACACTTGAACCCACACACACAACCTACTTTCTTTACACATTAATTGTTGATGCCAGTAATGTTATCAAACTGTGCAATGGGTTTTTATTGATTACTAGATGAGTACTAAAAGTGTGCCTGGTAGTCACTGTCTGTAAAAAAGTGTAAATTCATTATCAGTATTGAGAGAATATAATTACACCCATGTAAACACAAACATACAAAAACACACACTATACACGCACATACCAGTACACACACTCGAACACACACACACATACCCTCTTACAAAGCAGTCATAATCACCTCATTCTCCCAATTACACGTGTATCTGTGTCTCTCTAACTCCTCTTTTTTTCTATTCTCTTGTTCTTTTCTTTTGTTTTCTATTCACCAGTCCCCAAGTTCGTGAAAAATTCTGCATTTTATTAATTCAAAATGCACCATACCACATGTGTGTTCATAATTACATACAGTAACTACAACAACAACAACAAAAAAAAAGCATTCTCCTCAAACTTCCAGATATAACCTGTAAATTAGTGATTTCTTTTTTTTTTTTGCATTTTCGACAGCTCACAATAATTACATTGTACACTGTTATTACAATACATTATATTACAATTAATACAAAATAAATGTGACATTCTCCATGATACTTCACAATGTAATCTCACTTGGAAATTGATGAGAAGTTAGGCCTTTGTTGCATTTCAGAATTGTGTTCTGACCACTATAAAAGTGGTGCAATAACATGTACAAAATACAAAATTCTCCCAACACTTCACGAGGCAATCTGACCTGTAAGTTGGTGAGAAGTTCTGCATTTCTTCGACTTCACAAATGTATTACAGTAGTACGCATGTTAGTCACAAATAGTGCAATAACATGATCAAGTGTACCATTCTCCTCACACTTCACAAGGTAGTTTTGCCCAGGGTTGAATTAATGAAAGTGATACCCAATATGTTTATAAACATGAGTCTACAAACTTTAACAGTCTGCCAACTACTGGACTGATGGGAGAAGAGTAGTGTACGTCATTTGTCTCTTTTTGCTGTCCTTATGGGGATGGGGGACAACATGACAAAGTGTTAATAACATGTCTGGCTACCCATTCTCTTTCTGGGACCAGAATTTTCAAGGCATGATAATATTGTGTGATAGACATTCTGTCATTTTCACTGAGGCAATCATAGCCGAAAGAATTATGGTTACGTGTTGAATCTCATCTTTGATGGTTAAAATGTGTTCTACCATCTACAAATATTTCTGACTTTTTGTAGGCTTCCCCACTGTTCAGCTTTTCTTTGACAATTCTGTTTTAGATTCCATGATTTTTTTCATGACAACTGAAGATCTATCAGGAATAGAACTGATATCAGTACCTATAGATTCTTCCATGTGAAAATCTTCTGGCTTTGCACTGATATCTATCTTCCACTCCCTCAAAAGCCTGAATGGCAGTAGTTTCCAAATTTGCAATGAAGAGACAATAAATGGAATACATACTGGAACACTACACTTTATTTCTATTGTTTCTTTTATATTTGAATAAGGTCCTCCCGAAGTGATCAAAATTGGTCAATTTATGTGAAACTGTGTTGAAATTATTGAAAGCATGTAGAAAATATGTAACACTGAAGATAAAACAATTACCAGAAAGTATTACAAACTTGATCATGCATCAAGTCTATATTTGTACAAGGCATTATGAGCAAGAAATTCACCAATAATTCCCTTTCTTTTCCTTACAAGAAACATGTAGTTTGCCTAAATGATCTTTATTTTAGGAAAGTTGGTCAACAGTTAGTGCACTAGATATAATAATGTAAATACAACCAGATGTATACCCACAAGACTAGATAGAGGGCAGTATAAAATACATACGGCATATGAATATGCTGTACTTCCATTACACTTCACAAACATTTTCTATTGCTTTCCTGTGTCCGGTTACCATCAAAATCGGTTCTTCAATGTCTGACAGGGACATTGCTTTCTCGAGATTTAACAGTTTTCCATCATCCAGCAAGGTTCAGTATTCTTTGTAATCTGAAATAAGAAAATTAAAGGAGTGGAGGACTTAGTGTGCTTTCAAATTGAAATCAGGTACACCTAATGCAAGGAAAACAAATACATAATTTGATGAAACTGCCAAGTCTGGTTACTTCATTTACTGTTTTTTTAAACTATTGTTTGCAGAAGACAAACTATTTTCTTTAAGTTTTACAGGTTGCCTGCCACAAACTTTTTTTTTTTTTTTTTTACAAGAGTGAAGGATAAAAGAAAAAAAAAGATAATCAAAGTATTTATCACATGTTTCGATTATTTTACATTTGTTATTGGAAAATTAAAATTTGGCTCATAATTGTTTTTTTAGGAATTTACATCACACAGACAGATAATACAAGAAATACAAACAGCAGTTATACAATGCCCTGATCTTCTCAACTCCAGTTGAATTACCTTCAGTTTCAAAGGTAACATTGCTGCGCTGTTTCTTAGAATGCGGACACCACAGTTGTTTGTAGAGGTTCTGCTTCTGTTGCTGCTGCTGCTTCTAGCAGTGTTGCTGATGTTCCTGGAAGTGCAGATGCTAAAGTTGCAAGTAGAGGCTCTGCTGCTACAGTGGTAAGTAAAGGCTCAGTTGCTACAGTTGTAAGTGGAGGCTCCGCTGCTGCTGCTGCTGCTGCTTCAAGCGGTGCTGCTGCTGATGTTTCTGGGGATTCAGCTGTTACAAATCGACGTTGAGGCTCTGCTACTGCTGTCGCAAGTAATGGTACTGCTGGGGAAGTTTTAAGCAATGCAACAATGAATAAATTATGTGACCATCCTGAGGGTAGAATCAACAAGATTTTATACTAGATATACATGTACTTGCAAACATCTATCATGGACACTAGAATCTACAGTGTATTACATGCACATAAAGCAAATTATCAGTAATTGATTTTGTTTTGGGACTGAGAAGAGACGTTGACATAATACATTGTAAGTAATAATCAATATCAGACTTTTAAAGAAAGGAAGTGGAAAGCTAACAGTCTTCAGCATCCTGCAGTCATTACAAACTGCAATATAATTACAACATTCGTTTTATTCATTACACAGAATTGAACATTTATATTGAAATGGTAATGCAATGAAAGTACATGGTACCTACATGATACTATGCATAAAAATCTCTACATATTTTAAAATGAAAAAGACATAATATATCTCGATAAACTTATTGATGTAGAACAAATCAGTAACTATGTGTTCAAATTACCTCAGGCAGAAAGAGGAATGCCCTCGTCATCTGACATCCGACGTCCATCCATGCTGGGCATGTTGAAGACTTGAAGCACCCTCCCTTTCCACCAGCCATTTTCACTTCTCATACGTACGCAGGAACCTTGCTTCGGTTTGGTCCGTTGAGCATGATAGAGGCCACTTGAGCTGACAGGAGTCATAGAACCATCCCTCTTCCACTTGACAAGAACATCTATGCCTACGGTGGTTCAAAAACACACACACAAAAAAAAAAAATTGTATGGACAATTTCAGTGAGAAATTTGACAGTTTTTTCATACACTATGTGATAAAACATTACAAGTACCTGCTAGTTTGAAAAATGTGAAGAAGCTGTATTTCTTAGAGCTAAAGCACAATTTCAGAAGAAAAAAACAAATAACATAAGGAAATTCTTTACAGGCAATCAACTACGCATTTTGTGAGACAAAATGAAAATAGCTACAGCCAGCATACCTATTTGAAATGCAATTTGTCATCAAAGTCTGCTGCTCTCTGAAGAGCATAGTAATTCAGGTGCTATCGGTCGAGCTCTTACATCTTGGGGTTGGCAAAGGTAAATACCGGTAATGATAACTGCTACACATTCTTTGATTAGAAATGTGATGTCTTTCACATAAAAACCTAACAATCTTATACACAGAAGTGCTTGCTTTTTTTTCTCTTTTACTACATTGAGTAGCAGTCAACATTGATATACATGTATGAAATAATTACAGTAAGGCCATTAGAAACTTGCCCAAGTATGCTCAAGCAGGTGTCAAGGGAAGAGCTTGTGATATCAACATCAGCCTGTCCTCACCAGGTTAATATCTACATAAGATACTTGACAGTAGAATTAGATTCATTAAATTCATGAAATTCTTCCGTCGAGATGTTTTCATTGCAACTGATTGACAAATTGCCCCACATCGACGTAAATAAATTTGTCAATCAGTTGCAATGAAAACATCTCGACGGAAGAATTTCATGAATTTGAATAACAAAGCAGTACCCGCTGCATGCTATAAGGATTAGAACCAACACTTGCTGTCGGGCGATAGCTCGGTGGTCTAGTGGAGATGACGCCTGTCCGGTGATCACGAGGTCGTAGGTTCGAATCCTGCTCGAGTATGTACGCCCATGATTTTTTATCATGGCTACTACTAAAACACTGATCAATTCAGTGCTTGTTTACGTCGATGTGGGGCAATTTGTCAATCAGTTGCAATGAAAACATCTCGACGGAAGAATTTCATGAATTTGAATAACAAAGCAGTACCCGCTGCATGCTATACGGATTAGAACCAACACTTGCTGTCGGGCGATAGCTCGGTGGTCTAGTGGAGATGACGCCTGTCCGGTGATCAGGAGGTCGTAGGTTCGAATCCTGCTGGAGTATGTACGCCCATGATTTTTTATCATGGCTACTACTAAAACACTGATCAATTCAGTGCTTATTTACGTCGATGTGGGGCAATTTGTCAATCAGTTGCAAAGATCAACATTACAGTAAAGGTACATTACATTCCAGATATCAAAACAGTGATTTCTGTCAAATGACATGGTTATTGTCCAATCATCTGTTCCACTGAAAGTAATAAATGGCCTATTCCATTCACCTACATATTATGTAAACAGAGAAATGTTTGTGAATACACGTGTACCTCGTTCCCGGTACACTTTATTGTCCACAAGTACCGGTACCATAATCACTTGTTATGAATCAAACTTACCATTATATAGGCAGAAGGAAAAACATCCTCATCACCACTACTCTCTGCGGTTGTACGTAGAGGGTCTGCTGCTACAGTCTGAAAGGCTCAGCTGCTACAGTTGTAAGTTAGGATCATGCTGCTACAAGTAGAGTTTTACGGTGGCATACGTAGACGCTCTGTTGCAATAGTACTGTCGGTAGGCCTAGCTACTGTAGTATGTAGAGGCTTCCCGACTACAATTGTATGGAGAAGTTCAGCTGCTACAGTTGCACTTTACAGGCTCTGCTAATGCTGCTGCTGCGCCGAGAGGTGCTGCTGATGTTCCTTGGATGCTAGCTGCTACAGTTGTAATGATAGCGGTGCTGCCTTTGTTTGTGGGGACCGGCTCCTGCTTGTAGTGTGGCCTGCTGCTCCTAGAATTATCCCCAAGATATAAATAAGGAAAATCATGTCTGTGTTATCAGGGCACAAATAGGATAACGTACATAGAATAAAAATCCCTGGATATAGGCTTATACTTGTACATGAGTGTTAAAAAAACTGTGAGTACCGGTACCGGTATTAAATCAACTTCGTTTAATTTTTCTGAAAGTTCATCGATATCTGTACCGGTAATCAAAATAGGTACCAGTACCGTACCGGTGAAAATATCCTCGATCTAGAGCCTATAAATTTACTGTTTATGATTTTATGGATTTATAGTTAGACAGTAAAGGCCAGAGTAGCTTTTCTTGCATGCTTAAGGAAGCTATGTAACTATAACACTTAACACTATAAACGCTAAACAGTCTCATCATGCAATCTCATTCTTACTTAGGGCCTCAATACTATTTTTTTTTTAAATGCGACAACATATGCATCTTTATTGAAAACAATGATAATAATTCATTACTTAGGGCCTATTTACAGTTCTACCTTGGTATTTGCACTTGCTACACGATATTTTTTTTCAGTTTATAGATTCTACTATGCTTTAGTTAAAAAAAAAGCATCAGGGTTGTATAGGAGGATTGCTTTATCTCTGACCAAGAATAATCAAGGACCCCTGTGGTGTCTAGGTGTAGGATCTAAAAGGAAATGAAATACACAGGCAAGCTACTTTTACATGATATTGTCGAGCAATTCTACTTCTCTGATGTAATATTTTATGATTACACATTAACCTGCCCCGATTATCATTACTTTTCATTTTAAACAGAAGATTAAATAACAAATGAGCAACAAAATGCACCTAGTAGTTACATACCAGCACAATTCCGAGTGCATGGGACTGATGGTGTTGACGAGCCCTCGCTCGCGGCCTCGCAAGCTCCTCGATTCGCCCCACATACCTCACGTGTGTTACCGTCTGAACAGGGATTTTACGAACCGGCGAATACGAACATTTGCCGGTTCGTAATGTCACAAATTGCAGCATTTGGACATTTTGAAAATTCGTCATTACCAAAAATACGCGTTTTCGTGAATTTTGCGATTTGATATTTTGGGGATAGATAGAGTTTGGTATGGACATTCAAAAAATGGAAAAAAGTGAAATTTGAAAAATCGACCAAAATTCGAACATTCGCCGGTTCGTAATGCGACCGACGATATTCTAAATCACTCTAAACATGCTAAAAGAACTCATTTGATTCTCCTTGCAGTTTACTTTATTAGTTTGGTACAAAACTTCTGATGCATCTGAAATGTCTATTTACATACATCGCTGTCGCTATCATTATGTCTATTCATGGCGCTTTGGAACTAGAAAGGGGGCTAACATCGTCCAGCTATATTTTCATAGTAACATTTTTGCCTGGATGAGAACGAGGCTGAGATGATAAGCCTTTAAACATAACTGGAAAATACAAGCCATGTTTCAAGACGCAATGTAATTTGTGTGTCGTAGATAATTATGTTCGGTGCGAATTGTATAACAAAATAATATTGATGGGCTTTAAAGTCGAGGTAGGGGAGAAACGAGTGAAGTAGTACCCAATAACGTTTGCGATTGGTTCGTTGCTTGGGAATAGCAATAACCTAAGGTTTTGGTTGGGTTTGGTTTGTTTCTGCATTGAAACAAATACAAATTAAAAGCCAAAATTCAAGTATGCAAGCAATGACAAATGCAATACTGCAAAGGAGAACAAAACTCAGCAAGTTCAAAAACCTAAACATTGGTATCATTATTATAATAGAAATATACACAAATGTAAATAAGATAAGAATATGAGAAGTATTTTCAAGTAAAATGACAAAGATAATGAATGCAAGAAACCATCATCGTGAGCGCTTAGGCTGGATATTGCCGGGGCCTCAAGGTAGAGTTGTTTTCCAAAAAATTGCCTCGAAACAGGGATATCACATTGCATTCGATTTATTACATGACAATTTTTCTTCCCAAATGAATTGTTAGAGATATGTTTTTGAAGAATCAAAAAAATATCACATGGCCTAGCGATCAACAAGATGTATGATTACTGATGTACATAACTGCTGTACACAATAATAACGGCCTGTGACAGTAGCACCAAAACATTGTGAGGTCATTCAGTGAAACCATGTGACGTCGAATTTCGCAACGATTTGTACCCCAGTTTTGGTACATGATTATGACTTAAAAAAAAAAATTATGCTTGATAATCACTCTTCCTTCTATGTTTTGTCCTCAGAATGCAATCAATCAAAGTGAATGCAGTGACGTATATTACGTACAGTAAAATAATTTGCAGGGGGACATGCCCTAGCTTGTATAACTCCAGTATTATTTCAGCACACTGCAGATTTGAGTATGGTTATACATTCAACACGCAACAAAATTTGACACCGCCTATCCCTTTTTATGCATCTTATTTTGTTCGGTAACACAAAAGAGTGCCCTGTGAAAGTAAGTAATTCTATAAAATGCTACAATTCCTTGTGTCTGATGATGCATTTATATATAGAAGAAATAAATGAATAGGTGCATTTTCCACGTCAAATACAATTTCAATATTCGTTATTGAGTTAAAGAAATAATGAAAGGAAAATTCGGTGGAAGGAAGTCATTTTATGAGAGAAGCTATGCAAATAGAATATTACTTCACCTTATTTTTGAAAAAAAAAATATCATCTGTCTTCCATTTGCCAAACACATCTGATGTATTCTAAAGTCTATAGAATTGCTCGTTTGCTAGTGCCTAATGGGAAAATAATATTGCAAGCTTTGCAATATTATTTGTCTCGTAGGTTACCACTTCTAAATAAATGACTGAATGTATCACTGAAAGTTATAATAACCTGACGTTATTTTTCTTTACTTAAGTACAGCTACTGCTAAGCATCATTCTTCACCTTGAAGTCGTCTGATAGAAACAAGTAGCCATACAACACAGTCATGAGGAATCATTCAGACCACAATTCCTTTTGAAATATTATATCATCTACGACAGAGATTTGCCATTATAAAACTAGTCATCTGGCCTTTCTGAGCAGTCTCAGGCTCTACACCAATCTCGTTTGACTTGTCTGTCTTTCGACAGCGTTGTTATTCCTTTCAACAACCATGCGTCTCTGCAGTGGTGGGTACTTTGGCAAGAAGTAGATTTTCTTCTCAATCCCTTGCTTGATTGCCTGAGGTGTTTGATAGGTGATGTGCTTGTTCCCGTTGTATTCGATCTCTCCCTTTAACTTCTTTACACGTTTGGCTACCTACAAAAATCACAGAGGAGAAGACGGCGAAATCAAATCCTTTTAGATATCACAAACGTTAGATAATAAACAGTCAAGTCAGATCGTATTCTAGTGTGATATAGGGCAGCACGTTGCGCAAACATGGATAACGGTTAATTGGACTGGTAGATATCACGGTGCTGATACTTAAAACTTATACTATGCAATATACGAACCATATACAGTGCACTCCCGTTACAACGAACACGGTTATAACGAAATTTCGTTATAACGAAGTAAAACTTCTGGTCCCAAAATTATCGCCATTAAAGTCTATGGTACAAAATTCGCTTATAACGAACACGGTTATAACGAAATTTCCGTTATAACGAAGTCTTTTCCGAGCGCCACTGGCAAAGAAAAACAAAAGAAATGTGTTCCGTTATAACGAAATGAGGATCGCCTTCGAAAATACGTAGCGGAACAAGCATTTATAGCGTCTCTACATGGGAAAACGCGTCACATCACTGTGTGTTCGCTTGGTGTGTCACGCACAGTTTCCGAAGGGAACTTGCGTTATTGTATATGAATAACTACTTGTTTTCTTGTTCACGTAGCTTTCCAGTGTATGACAAGTATTCAACATACAGAATTTGATATATGTGTGGCTTCCTTGTTTTCGTTATATATCTTTTTTGTTCGGTTTTAACGAAATTTTGTTATAACGAAAGAAAACTGCCGGTCCCGAGCATTTCGTTATAACGGGAGTGCACTGTAGAAGCTTCACAACATGCTTTGGCCTCTACAGTTAAAATATCAGAGTGAAATTGTTGTTTTTGTTGGTTTATCCTCAGGCGGTTTGACGAGCCACATTTCTTCGAGCCGCACCATTTAAGACTCTATCTTGTTAAACTGGTGACGGGTCGCATATTATATTTCAGAACCTCGTTCTACACGTTTTCAGATTGCTTGGAAAACGATTCAACGTGAACGTCATTGCATCTGACCTACCGGACATCAGCGTAAATTAGCTGCTGCGGTTTACAGCCTTTAGCTTATCCATAATTATGTTTAGGCCTACTTAGATTTGATTTGCTTTATGATTGATTTAATTCATACAACACATGTAGGCCTATAGTTCCTTAATTGCCATCTGATTGGATGAATGGCCTGGGTCACATGACATTCAGAAGAATCAACCATCTAACGCTCACTCTCAATGGCAGTGTAATTAGTCAACTATTGAACGGTATTCAAGTGAGCCGGCATTGCAATAGATCGGAGGACACACTGAATTTTTGTATCATACAGCTAGCATTGATGCATACACGCAACCTTCTGCGCTGTCAGCGCGCAACCGGCAACCACGGTCACCCCAGGCCCACTGCACTGCGCATCGACCAGGGCCGTTGTAAGTCTGTACGGCTATACAAAGGCCTACTGTTTTACACGGAAATACGTTAGATTATGGCTACCCCTACTCACCCGAGTTTTGTCCTCGTCTCTGATGAGGATCTCAGCGCATTGTTTAGTGATAGTGAAGCAGCAAACAGGCCTACTAAGAAAGTGGTCAAATATACTTTGGGTCGCTTGGAGACATTTGTCATGTAGGCCTATAGGCTCTACGTGACCTCGATTTCGGAGGTAGGAGATCCAGACCTGGACCAATTTCTTTGTTGCTTCTACTATACTATCGAATGCACGAGGTAACGTGTCTAGACCTAGAACTAGGCCTAACTGTTAGTCTTCCGCCTAGATAGGCTTAACGTTAGATCTATTTTGGTTCAGAATCTACATCAGGCCTATATCGTGTATATCGTGTAGGCCTATAGTATTTATAATTACATTCGGTGCAAGTCTAATCGTTCTATTCAACTCCGCTTCGAATAGAACGGTCAAACTAACACGTTCATGTAATATTATACGAATAATTTATGAGTTGTGAATGCATAGGGCACGAATATCGCACGAAGCGCGATATAATAAGCCACTGGTCTATTCAACAAGGCGCGTAGTGCCGCGTTGAATAGACCAGTGGCGAATCTCGCGCTGAATGCGATATTACGTGCTCCAATGCATGAACGAAATTATTCGTTTTATACAACACCTTGTCCATATCACACTACTAATTTCCAATGACCGGCAACTCGGGAAGGCCCAAAAATAAATGTAACAATTAGGCCGAGAATTCTAATAGGCCTAACCATCTCACTCGCCATGATTCGACCACTACAGGAATCAAAGCAAACTCTGCAGGGTCTAATCTCCAGTCTACACTGTGAATCTAACTGTTAGAGAACGCTCTAAAGTTAGGCCTAGGCCGATCTGAAATGTCAGTAGTCAGTAGTCTTCGTTAGACATTAGATCTCTCACGTTAGAGACTAGAGGTCTAGACTATTTCTATTTCAGATTAAGATTTGATATCAAAACACATAAAACAAATCAAATAACGGTTTCTCAACTTGAAGTGAAGGCCTGATTTGAGATCACTGTGGTCCATAAGTGTTTTAATAGCAGATCCAAGTCACAAGTAAAAACACAGCCGTATTGTAATACATGCAGCTAGATACATGTACGTAACACAGCTGGGCGCACACGTATGTTAATGTGTGGTACCCGGCCGCCGCCTTGCGCCGCGCAGCGTCGCGCCTGGCCTAGCGCCTGTGAATATTAAAACCTGCGCAGCCAGCACGTAATTGCTGGCGCTTTTCAAGTGAAGTTGAGCGGCCGTGCATTAGTATACAAATGACGTACAGGTCTGAGTGCGTCAGTCGGAATTGTGTGCATATAAAGTAACTATGGAATGCTTAACCCACGAGGCGAAGCCGAGCGGGTTTAAGCTAAATTCCATAGTTACCATAGTTAATAGACCAGTGGCGAATCTCGCGCCGAGTGCGGTATTACGTGCCCAATGCACGAACAAAATCATAAATTATTCGTTTTATACAACACCTTGTCCACAATCACAATACAAAATTAGTGACCGCCAACTCAGGAAGGCCCAAAAATAAATGTAACAATTAGGCAGAGAATTGTAAACCACCCTGTGTACTGCTATCAAACACTCGTCATGATTCGACCACACAGTCACAGGAATCACGAACTCCGCAGGGTCTATACCCATTCTACGCTAACGTTAGATCGAGTTTAGGCCTAACTGTTTAGGTCGATCTGAGATGTCGGTAGATCTAGTAGTAGGTCTAGACTTTGTCTATTTCCGAAAATGATTTCGTATAGAACGGGTAATTTTCTTGCCAAAACCCCATTTTTCTATCGTGTTACCCGATGACAAATTCACTGGATGCATTTCCTTTTGGCTTGCCATAAACGAGAGCCCGAAAACCATGCATCAGTTTTTACTGGACGCATGGTTAACCGTGCATCAGTATACAAATAATGACTGCTATGAGGGGCACAGTTAAAATTATGGGCCCAAGGTGATGTGAAAACCGTAACTATTATGGTTATGGTTTTCAAATCACCGAGGGCCTACATAATTTCAACTGTGCCCCGAATATCAAGCAGTCATTTTTTGTTTTATATACCGAAAATATAGATTCCGAAATATAGATACCGAAAATATAGATTCTAGTGTCTTTTACAGCACTCGTAACGCTGATCGACAGCGCGGCGGTCGTATCATTGGTGCGTACATAGGAGTGATCATCTCTATGTGTACAGTGTACGGGGTTGCGACTGTCTCCAAACCTATTTCCACAGGGCAAGGTGACCGCTAGTCTCTTTTACAGCACGCTGATCGAATGCGCGGCGGTCGTATCATTGGTGCGTACATAATGAGCGATCTATGTGTTCGGGGTCGCGACTGTCTCCAAACCTATCTACAGGGCACAGTTGAGTTACTGTGCCCCGGTGCCGGGCACAGTAAATCAATAATGGGGCACAGCTTTTTTCATGACTCCGCTTTTAACCAATCAGATGAGAGGATTCTATATATGATGTGTATAATCAAAATTATAGAATAGGTAGCGAGAATCCTGCGATCTGATTGGTCGAGAGCTATGTGTTGATTATAACTGGCCGCACGCTACGTACGCTGAGTCACAGTGGTAAACATGTTATCGCGCACTTGTAGCAAGAGTACGCGTACTTGTAACAAAGGTTTGCGCACTAAGCAAGCGTTCGCGCACTCAGATTGGCCATGCGTCCAGTATACGAATAATTTATGAGTTGTGAGTGCATAGGGCACGAATATCGCACGAGGCGCGAGATGAGCCACTGGTCTATTCAACAAGGCGCGTAGCGCCGCGTTGAATAGACCAGTGGCGAATCTCGCGCCGAGTGCGGTATTACGTGCCCAATGCACGAACAAAATCATAAATTATTCGTTTTATACAACACCTTGTCCACAATCACAATACAAAATTAGTGACCGCCAACTCAGGAAGGCCCAAAAATAAATGTAACAATTAGGCAGAGAATTGTAAACCACCCTGTGTACTGCTATCAAACACTCGTCATGATTCGACCACACAGTCACAGGAATCACGAACTCCGCAGGGTCTATACCCATTCTACGCTAACGTTAGATCGAGTTTAGGCCTAACTGTTTAGGTCGATCTGAGATGTCGGTAGATCTAGTAGTAGGTCTAGACTTTGTCTATTTCCGAAAATGATTTCGTATAAAAACACAGAAAAATAATCAAATTACGGTTTCTCAACTTGAAATGAAGTCTTGATGTTGGGATCACTGTGGTCCACGTAGCAGATCAGAGTCAAAAGTAAAAACACAGCAGTACCGCTAGGTGTATACAGGCCGCGATACATGCAACTTAACTAGCTAGGTAAAGTAACTGCGCGTACACGTTAACGTTGCAGTACTCCGCCGCGCCTGGTCTGTGAGACTTACCGGCAGCGCAGCGCAGCCGGCCAGCACGTACACTGTACAATGTAGTTTGCTGGCGCTTTGCTACTAACGGGTGTGAGCCACAGAACTCTGTGAGCGGCCATGCATTAGTAGCCCCCCGCGAAGCCGTGCTATAGTACCTTCGAGCCGTGCTATAGGCCCATGCCAGGGGCCTATTGTATGGCTGTCACTCTCAATGAGTTTGATAGGTATTTTCTATTGAATGTCATGTGACATGTTCTTGGCCAATCACAATTCGACATCATTCTGAGGTGTTGTATAATAAATACTGATGCATGGCTGGCCGTGCGTCCAGTAAAAACTGATGCATGCTCGTTTACGGCAAGCCAAAAGGAAATGCGTCCAGTAATTATTTTGTCATCGGGTAACACGATAGAAAAATGGGTTTTTGACAATAAAATTACCCATTCTATAAATCAGATGACGCCCATGTCTTTTCGTGCGTCAGTCGGAATATAGTGTGCATGCGGTAACTATGGAATTAAAGCCCAAAGAAAGTTCTGGTACGCCTGCAAAAGTTGTCAAATTTTGCTCCAAAATGTGAACGTATGCCTAGGAAATGTGCGGAATAACGCTGTAATAACAAGATATTCGATGGGTAACGACGAAAATGGGAAATATTAACCAAAAACGTTCAGTCTCAGAACTTACCCGAACGGGGTCAGGCTAGACTCGGACTCGGGGATAACTCGGCCTCGCTTTGCTTGACGGCGGGATGAGTTGTATTGGTTGTCCCTCTGGATTGTACAGCGTTGTACTATGCATATGGGAGCGGCCTGTATAAACTACATTGTAGCGTTCTGGCTACTCGCAGTAATGGTCCGAGTTGTTACAATGCGCGCATCAAAAACCTCTTTGGCGCGCATGCAAAATTAGTGTGCGCCTCTCAAGCACCTCTAAAAACAATCAAAGACGCTTGATAAACAACATCAAAAACTTCAAAGACCGCGCGTCTCAGCAACTGAGGTGATGTGCGTATACTATATAGCAATTGTCTTTGCTATATAGGCTTGAGGACCGCGCGCTGTCCATTTGTTTTGTACAGGATTAGCACGCACTTTCCTGTCTGCTCATCAAGGCCTCGTTTGGTACCCGTAGTATAGAGTACTGATGAACATGGCGATCACGAACTGTGTGTAAATTGTCTGAAATAGGGTCGAGTTTTCCCTGAGACCGAGTTAGTCTGGAGCCTTCTGGAATAAAAGTCGGTCTACCGACTTTTATTACTTTTCTCAAAATACTCCAAAACGACTCATCATTCCGGCAAACCGCGTCAGCCAGGTAAGTTTCTTTGTAGACTCTTTCGATATATTGCAAGCAAATATGAAATGGTGCCAGACGGGTTCTCAGGCCCTTACCAGAACTTAGTTTTCACTTTAAAGCCTAAACCCACTCGGCTTCGCCTCGTGGCCTCGTTAAGCATTCCATAGTTACCTTATGCACACAATTCCTACTGACGCACTCAGACCTGTGCGTCATTTGTATACTGATGTATGATTGTTTTAGCCAATAGGCGTCTCGTACATAACTGAGTGCGCGAACGCTTGCTTAGTGCGCGAACCTTTGTCACAAGTGCGCGTACTCTTGCTGCAAGTGCGCAATAACATGTTTACCACTGTGACTCAGCGTGCGGCCAGTACAAATCAACACATAGCTTTCGACCAATGAGATCGCAGGATTCTCGCTACCCATTCTATAACATCGGCGGGATCCGTGCATTAGGCCAATGCCAGGGGCCTAATGCACGGTTGTCACTCTCAATGAGTTTGATAGGTATTTTCTATTGAATGTCATATGACATGATCTTGGCCAATCACAATTCAACATTATTCTAAGGTGTTGTATAATCGGAACCATCGCACTCATGAACACTGAATATTTGTATTTCATTGATCTCTGAAGTTATCACAGTGCATTACATGCGATAGCAACATCATTTACCCTGACGCTCTTATCTTCTCCTTACCGGATGTGACAATGATATGATTGACCCGGAAATGACAGATTTGACCTCTTTACCTTGGTCATTATTGTGTCGAGATCATAAAGATGGGCTCCCGTAATGAGTTCTTCACACAAAGCTTGGATGAACCAAGAACCATTCACTCGGTCTCTGATCGCAAAGTAGCCTTTGACAAAGGAACAAGAAAAACAAAAACACGGCCGAAATCAAACACTAATTTTTCACTTTTGCTTCGCTTAACTGTTTATTCTTCGTCTTTTCCAGTTACACCCTAACAATAGTATACTTTTATGTGATTACAGCTTAAACTTAATCATCATTTCATCGTTCACTGTCCGCCCGAGCACATGCTATTGATGTGTACATAACGTTGATAAAACGACCTCGATCTTGCGTATTTATGGCGTTCTAATTCCGATTTCGGATTCAGATAATTACAACGAAAACGAACGTTAAAAAACGAAGAATTATTAGTCTACTATTTTGCTTTAAGCCTGATTCTGACAGCTGGAACTTCTCTCTTTTACTTTAATATGCTTATACAATCGCCACTGGGGTTGCTTCCATTATTATGTCACTAACTAACCTGACACTACAGCAACATCTAGAATGAGTTCTTATGCCTCCGCCACGAAGTGGTGCCGGAGGCATTATGTTTTCGGGTTGTCCGTCCGTCCTTCCTTCTGTAATCAATTTTGTGGATAGCATAACTAAAAAAGTGCTTGAGGTATCCTAAAGAAACTTGGCATGTATATGTATGAGTGGGCGAAGTTGGCCTTATCAACTTTTGGGTGCACATGCTCAAGGTCAAAGGTAAAAAAGGCCAAGGTCAAATGCTCAAAATTTCACTATTTTACCCATATCTATGCAATGCCTGAAGGTATTTTCTTGAAACTTAGTGTTTACATGTACTACCAAATGAAGATTCTCCAGAGAGTTTCGGGTCATGAGGTCAAAGGTCAAAGGTCAAGTGAAAATGTGAAAATATCACATTTTTCTCTCCATATCTCGCAAATGGTTGAAGTTATCTTCATGGAACTTAGTGTATATACTTGTACTGACTGGCAGTGATTATCTAGGGAATTTCAGGGTCATGGGTCAAAAGGTCGGGGAGGGGGTCAGAGGTCAAGATCAACTCCTTAAAATTTCACTATATTTTTCCCCTCATATTTATGCAATGCCTGCAGCTTTTGTGTTGAAACTTAATGTATACATGTATTACCCAACAGAGATTCTCTGGGAAGTTTCTTGCCATAAGGTCAAAGGTCAAGTGAAAGTGCTAAATTTCACTGCTTCCTCCTCCATATCTCGAAAATGACTCAAGGTCTCATCATAAAACTCAGTAAATGCATGTTCTACCTGTCAGTAATTCTCCTGGGAATTCTAGAGCCATAGGGTAAAAGGTCAAGGGTCAAAGGCCAGGTTAAAATTCTATTATTTTACCATTCAATACTGAAATTACACTTTTGTCTCTTTACCTTGAAAAATACTCAATGCATAACTTATAAAAGGGTCAAAAGTCAAGTAAAAATTCTCAAATCCCCAGATACCTGCACTCGTAGACAAAAGCCATTCATCCAATTAAATCTAGTTAAGGATAGTGAACATTCAACACATTTGAGACAAACCTGCCATTTTGATTTTTTTGTCAATTATGGTAAACTGTCAGCACACATTGACAAGACGTACTATAGACCCAATTAGGAGACTTATGCATTACGGCGGAGGCATACCAGTCGCCATAGCGACATTTCTAGTTTTTTATGTCTTTGTTGTTGTTGCTTTTGTTCAACGTAGTGAGTTTTACCTTCTGAGGTTGCATGGGCGATGTACATGTCAGCATTGTCGGGAACACCGTCCGTCTCGAGTGCTGGCAAGTGATTTCTTGCAGTACTTGCAGTGCTCAAATTTTGTAGTTCATTGACCCTCGCTGGATCGATGCCTTCGGTTTCCTTCGCAAATGTGTTGAGGAAGCCCTCGTCGTCCAGGTTGTGTGACGTTGGTATGACAGACAAAGTCCGGTCGTCGGTGGCGCTCTTTGTTAGTTTGTCTATCGTAAAGAGACAGGAAATATCTTACATTTTTGCATAGGGCATCCTATCAAATGGTTAAATCATCATTTCTGTTTTTCATCTGTTCACTGGATGAAAATGTGGTGTGTTTTTTTTTTCATTTTGGCCGACTGTGCGGCAGGTCTTCTTCTAACAAGGTTCACATTCATTCATTCACTCATTCATTCATTCGTTTTCCATTTCCAGCAAAACACGTAAATACGTTTTTTACCGAAGATGAGTGCCCATGTTGACATTACAAAATCATAATAAGTGAAACTGTATGTCATTAACAAGGAAGGTGACAGGAAAACGACAAAAATAACGAGAAAACATAAAATTTGACATTTGCATATCTGCTTTGAGAGACGCCAGTTAATACTGCGGCGTGCAGGTGAAACCCAATATAGGGTTTGGGACAGGGTGGTAGATAATTCTCACTTCCTCTGCATGCTTGGAAGAAGAAGATCTTGGGTTTCCCGATCAGGGCGGGGCAATTCTTTCCCGAGAACATCTCTTTGATTTCCTCCACAGTGATGACGACACCGTCGCTGCCGTAGATCCCTTCCTGTATCCCATGACTCATGAAGACCAGTACCACTGACGTGTGAATCTTCCGGGTGGCTCTTTTGACTTCAGCCAGAGCTCCTAGTATCTCCTTCAGTGCGGGAGCATCCAAATACAAATCGTGATTTACAAATCGTAATTTCAACACGTGGACTAGGTTTTATGGAGGAAGATACAAATATTGGTATTTACCTTTGATTAGACATTGTTCATACTTTTCCTAATTATTCATGCATTGATTTATTCATATTTGAATATCTAGCGCACAAAAGAGTAAACAGACTTTCCTGCAGTAGTAATTACCCTAGCACCTGATACGAGTCGGAGCAGTGATAATTGAGGTTCCATGACGGACATGGAAAGTGGCAGAGAATTCAAGATGGCGAAGAAAGAAAAACAAAACAAAACTGAGTTCTTGAATCCCAGGCACGAATCTAGGGATGACACAAGTAGATAATACAATATTTATTCAATTGATTGGACTGGGTGAATAGTACGTCTAGTTAGAGGTAAAAGAAAACATACATCCGACAAAAATAACAAACGAAACGAAATTATACAAACTGTAAAAATATCGGGCGATGTTTCGTTAGACCATGGCTCCCCACCCCCCAAATATTACTTAGAACTAACCTGTCCGGTCAAATTTTGTTTGACAACAGGAATGTAGCCGATCTCGTTGAACACGTGCGTCACATTAATGACGTCGATTTCTGACCCTTTTCTGACCCCTCTGTCCACGTAGTTGTTGTTGTTAAGAACGAAGACTATTCCTTTATTTCTCAGGCTCATGCAGTAGCACTTCCAAGAAGAAGTAAGAAAAAAATACAAAAAACAACGTTGTCATGCATCCGCATGTGTAAGCATAAACATACTTTTATCATAGAAATATCTGCCACTATAACAATTTAAATTATCCATCAACAATGTATACGTAAACTTGTGTTTTACCTACCTACGTACATACGTTCATACATACCATGGGCGTAAATCCCGGGGGGGATGGGGGGGATATATCCCCCCCTGAAATGGAGGAGGGGGGGATGGCCTGTACAATCATCCCCCCCTGAATTTTGAGGGGAAAAAATGGAGGAAGCAGAAATGTGATTGTATCAATTTTGGCATATTGCATGACGTTTGTACGCCGGCCTTCAGACAGGTAACAGAGCTGAACAGTATTCTATCTTGTAGGAAAATGTATAATTTTCTCAAGCGCTCGCTCGCTTCACTCGCTCGCGAAGAAAGTAACATCGACACTGTAAGGTATGGCTCAGGCGTTGACAACGTCAAATAGTATAGGTCTACATGTAAACATGCTATGACGCGAGTAACTGGGGACCATCTGCAAAATATGTACGAAAACATACAAACAAACAATAACAACAACTTTATCGCCATAATTGAATCCCCTCCATTTCCTGAATCATTCCTGAGAAACGACAGTGACTGATGACTCAGTCAGGATACATCTATGGGCATACCAAGGGAAGATCAGGGACGTCGAATCTATAGGGGGCAAAGGGGCATTTACCCCGTCCCAAAGGAAGTGTTTAGACAGACAAATCATTTATCCCCCAAGCAATTCCCGAGATGAGGACAAATCTCGAACTTTCTTTAAGGAAAATTGTCCAGATATCGCCAGATCGTTGTATTGCAATCATGAACATGCAAAAGGTCCGCTATACAGGATAAGGGTTAAACTTTGTACACTTTTGACATAGACGTATATTCCCTAATATATCAAAGAGTGTGCAGCAGATCTTTCACTTAACAAAAGCAACCTAATATGTATAGAGGCGTCGATGGGGCGGGGGTGGTTCTCAAATAAAAGTGGGACAAACAAAAGAGAAAAATATAGCTACAAACGGCAGTTTTTGGAGTGTAAAATGTTAAAATTTTAAAGCTCGCTCGCTCCGCTCGCTCGCATTTAACCGCTATGCCATTCTCCTGATGTTGCTGCCAGTGATTGACAGCAGGTGCACCCGGTGCGCCCCCTTAATTGCCAAAGCGAAAATATAGCTACAAACGACAGTTTTTAGGACTGGAAAATGTCAAAATTTTCAAGCTCACTCGCTTCGCTCGCTAGCATTTAATCAGTATGCCATTCTCCTGATGTTGCTGCAAGTAATTGCCGGCAGTTGCGCCCGGTGTGCCCCCTTAATTTCCAAAGCGAAAAAATACAGCCACAAACGGCAGTCTTTGGACTGTAAAATGTCAAAATTTTCAAGCTCGCTCGCTCCGCTCGCTCGCATTTAACCGCTATGCCATTCTCCTGATGTTGCTGCCAGTAATTGCCGGCAGTTGCACTCGGTGTGCCCCCTAAATTTCCAAAGCGAAAAAGTATAGCTACAAACGGCAGTTTTTAGACTGTAAAATGTCCAAATTTTCAAGCTCGCTCGCTCCGCTCGCTCGCATTTAATTGCTATGCCATTCTCCTGATGTTGCTACCAGTGATTGTGAGCAGGTGCGCCCCCCTTAATTTCCAAAGCGAAAAATATAGCTACAAACGGCAGTTTGGGGACTGTAAAATGTCAAATTTTTGAAGCTCGCTCGCTTCGCTCGCTCGCATTTAATTATTATTCCATTCTCCTGATGTTGCTGCCAGTAATTGCCAGCAGTTTTCGCCCGGTGCGCCCCCTTAATTTCCAAAGCGAAAAATATAGCTACAAACGGCAGTTTTTGGACTGTCAAATGTCAAAATTTTGAAGCTCGCTCGCTTCGCTCGCTCGCATTTAATCATTATGCCATTCTCCTGATGTTGCTGCCAGCAATTGCCAATAGTTTTTGCCCGGTGTGCCCCCTTAATTTCCAAAGCGAAAAAATACAGCCATAAACGACAGTTTTTTGGACTGGAAAATGTCAAAATTTTCAAGCTCATTCGCTTCGCTCGCTCGCATTTAATCATTATGCCATTCTCCTGATGTTGCTGCCAGTAATTGCCAGCAGTTTTCGCCCGGTGCGCCCCCCCCCCCTTAATTTCCAAAGCGAAAAAATACTAGTACAGCCACAAAGGACATGTGGGACTGTAAAATATCACAATTTTCAAGCTCATTCGCTTCGCTCGCTCGCATTTAATCGTTATGCCATTCTGATGTTGCTGCCCGATTGGCGGCAGTTGCGCCCGGTGTGCCCCCATAATTTCCAAAGCGAAAAAATACAGCCACAAACGGCAGTCTTTGGACTGTAAAATGTCAAAATTGCTATGCCATTCTCCTGATGTTGCTGCCAGTAATTGCCAGCAGTTGCGCCTGATGCGGCCCCCCTTAATTTCCAAAGCGAAAAAGTATAGCCACAAACGGCAGTTTTTAGACTGTAAAATGTTAAAATTTTCATGCTCGCTCGCTCCGCTCGCTCGCATTCAATCGCTATGCCATTCTCCTGATGTTGCTGCCAGTGATTGACAGCAGTTGCACCTGGTGTGCCCCCCTTAATTTCCAAAGCGAAGAATATAGCTACAAACGGCAGTTTTTGGACTGAAAAATGTCAAAATTTTCAACGCAAAGAGATTTCACTGTAGGAGGGGGAAACGCCCCTACCATACCCTCCCCCCTCTCTTGATTCGTTCCCTCACATAACCGCTCCTCCTAAGATCAAATCCTGTCTACGCCGATGATAGGCCCCATTATTTAGTAGGCCTTCACAGTGATGTCGCACAGCAAGAGCTGAAATACCACGATTTTGTCATTCAATAATATATTGTGAATATTTCATTTTCTTAATGTTTTTTTTTAAAGAAAAGAAAACAAAATCTTCACCACAAGTGAGCACCAGATCGATGAATTTCAGGTCTGAAAATGCAAAATCTTCCTCGTGTGGGAGAGGGATTACCCCCCCCCCCCCTCCATACACACCCTTCCCCCGTTCGGTCGTTCCGCTCCCTCTCACAGATATTTCCAAAAAAAAAAAAAATGTTTTCATACTTTTAAGGTCTGATTTTCCGCCGAAAGTCGTCTGACAAGCAAAAAAAAAAAAGGAACAAGAACAAAAACTCTTTATGTTGTTGCTGCCACTTTTCTCCCACTTTATATTTCATGCAAAAGAGTGGGGCATCCGATCCCTGTAAAGTGTGTGTGTGTGGGGGGGGGGGAGGGGGCACAAAGCTTCTCCCCCCCCACCCCCACCCCCCCCCCCCCAAAAAAAAAAAAAGGCTGCGCCGGTCCGGTTATGGGCTTGTAATCGTGGTGATGGTGACCATCCCCCCCACTCCTCAGTATGGATTTACGCCGTTGATACATACATACATACATACATACATACAGTGTACATACATACATACATACACGTATCATATGTTACATAATTTATGTATATTTTACTCTTTATGATTGAATAGTAGTCATGTCTCGACACTTTGTTTTTATTGTCACGTTTGTTGATATTTCTGTACGATGGACCTATCTCGCATGCATACTAGTACATTTCTTCGAATAACTTTTCCTTCTGATTCCACATTATTCAAAAATTTAAGAAATCACTATGAATATGTTAACGAATTGGACCAAACAATTATGGATTTCCTCCCGTGTATGTACCAATCAACTCATTACGATAAAAAAAGTAACCGAAAATTATAATCTACTGTGATCCGATGATAACGCATAATCAAACAAAGTGAACACATGCTTGTCGAAATCCTTTATCTAAAAAAAGAGCAAACAGACAAAAACCGTTCCTGCCCACCCATACTCCAAATTTCGCTCCTACCTCATCCAAATAATCCCACATAATTCCTACATATAGACATTAACACCAACCTATATATCCTTAATAACATATCACTATCCCAAATCCTCTCCTTACTTAAACCATAAATGACATCCTTTAGACATCCTCTACAACATAATGCATTTTCCTCCCTTTATTTCCCTTTTACTTCCCTCCCCCATTGAAGGGAAGTTACAGTTTCGGTTGAGATGGGCTCGAGGCTTCCGACATTTTGTAATGATGATTCTTTTTTTAGATATTGAGAAACCTCTTATTAGATATCAAAGAGCATATAATTCTAAGAGAAATTCAAAGTTTATTTGATGAAATTGGTTCTGAAACTGCTGAGAGCATCCTAAACAAAGTTATTCTAATAAAAGGTGGGACCCACCTTTTACTATAGGATCGCTTGGTTTTACTTTGTTTTGATCTCTCAGCCATTTCAAAACCAGATTTCATCATAATTATAAACATTAAATTCCATTTAGAATTGTATGCTTTTAAGCATTTCATAAAGTGGTTTCTGAGTATCTCGCAAAAAGTTAGAAGCTGAATTCTCACCACAACCAATACTATACCATCCCTTTAAAAGTCCCCGACCATAACCAATATCACAACATACTAAACATATAGTCACCTCGATCGACCCCCCCCCCTCCCACACACACACATACATACATATACATGCACCCCAAACCACCTAATCTTATGTTTATCAAACATCACATTCAAACACACACACACACGCACGCGCACGCGCGCGCTCGCTCGCTTGAACATGTGAATTGTGACCGCACTGATGGGGAGCATTTCATGAAGCACTTTATCCGACAACGTTGTCGGACAAATTTGCTCTCAGCCAATCAGATGCAAGGATTTCAGTATCTTGTTACAATTATCAGAAAAATATCTGACCAAAACGCTTCATGAAATGCCCCCAGGACTTCTATAGTTACCTCGCTAGGATCGAGCTGCTCCCTGGTGGGCGCGGCTGGAGTCACGTGCTCATGCTTGTAGTATCCGTCAACATCTGGACAGATATCTTTATACGAAGATCATACGCAGTTTATAAAAAGACAGACATACCAAATCATATTGCTTTGTACACTGCATCATATCATACTATCACATAAGCCAACAGACGCACATTCATCTGAATGAATATTTATCAAAGGGCACACTCTTATTTCTGCCGAGTCAAAATTTCAACTCTGAATCCGAGTCAAAAAATTTTCACTCCGATCCGTGTAAATTTAACACCAACCGTGTACTTCTGACTCAAATCCGAGTTATCATTTTGGTTATCGGACTTTTTACACCTGCGCAGAGTCACATCAGAAATACCCAGCGCGGTGTACATGACATACGCGCGCTACAATTGGACAAAACATGTCATGTGTCCTATGGTATGACGTAGTACCCCCGCGAAAAAAAAAAAAGCGTCACTTCTCGACGATCCGCCGCGGCCGCGAGATGTCTTGCAACTTTTTGTCTTCAAGATGGACAATAATTTTGTGTGCACTTTTCTAGAGGAATGCGGAATGGAGGAATACATAGGAGTTTTCATCGGTGAGTACCCACCTCATTCACAACACTCATATAAATAATTGCCTGAAACATGGTCTAAACAGTCAGTTTTATTTAGGGCAAAATGAACTTTCGACACGGACACATTGACTGCACATGGTAATGGCGTAGCCGTAGGCGGCCGTACGGTAGCTCGTACCTTTTGTACGTAGCCCTGGGCTATATGCTATACGTTAGAACCAATCTACAATAGATGTGAACCTACGTAGCTACACCTCCACTGTACATGCATAAAATACACATACGATCTTGATTGCTAATTCGAGCTACCGTACGGCCGCCTACGGCTACGCCATTACCAGTCAATGTGTCCGTGTCGAAAGTTCATTTTGCCCTAGATAAAACTGACTGTTTAGACCATGTTTCAGGCAATTATTTATATGAGTGTTGTGAATGAGGTGGGTACTCACCGATGAAAACTCCTATGTATTCCTCCATTCCGCATTCCTCTAGAAAAGTGCACACCAAATCCGAGTCATTACTACACCAAAATGGGTTACTTACAATGCGGGAAACGACACCGTATCAGAGTGAAATTGTGATCTTTTGATTCGGAAATCCGTGTCATTTTGCTGGAATAGATCGCACCTAACTGACCCCATTTCCGAGTCAAATTTGACACTTTCCGAGTTAATTGGACGCCATAGAAATGACTCGGAAAGTGACTCGGAATCCGAGTGAAATCATTTGACTCGGAAGTCCGAGTAGCTTTCACTCGGAAGGAGTTGACTCCCAGCTGGCGCCATTTCCGAGTCACATTTCACACTTTCCGAGTTATTTTTGACGCCGCAGAAATAAGAGTGCAGCTTGATCCAATGACGTATTTTTTTACGTCTCAATGCTAAATCAACACCATCCACCATTCATTCATCAACCATTCACCAATCAGTGAATGGAAATGAAGTGTGTTTGGCTTTTTTTCAATTTTATTTTGCTGGTTGTGCGTATTTGATCAGATTAGATAATCACTTTTGTTTAAATGCATGTATGCATATGGCTTTCTTTGTATGAATACACAATCAATGTATATACCGTATGGACAAAGCATTTTTTTTTTCAGTATTAATCGTTTACTGTTGCTATCAATGTTGTTATTACGTGCATATCAAATAGTTGTATGAGCAGAAACACTATGTACTCACTTGATGAGGCGCATTCTTGGGAGTTATCCAGGGGTTGGTAGTTCTTGAAAAAAAAAAAACAAAAGAAAGATCAGAGACTGAATTGTGCAGCATTGTTTCATCATAATACAAAATAAAGACGAGCAGTAGACATGGTAGATGCCTTTATAAGCATAATCAAACTTTAAAATTTATCGTACCTTCGCTTCAAGAGACAAATTAAGCAAAAGCATCTAGATTGCTGTGTTACGGGACATTTTGGTAAATTGCACATTTTGGTAAAATTACTATAATGTGCAGTTACCAAAATGTACCGTAACATGTTATGGCACATTTTGGTAACTGCACATTTTGGTAAATTTACCAAATTGTGCAGGACATTGACGGCACATTTTGGTAACTTTATGCTCCTCCACAATCATCACAAAAACAAATTAAAACTGTATCGCCACCCATAACCCAATATTATGAAAGTGCCATGGCAGCACAGGGACTCAATACATTAACATATCTATGCCAGAAAATGCCCCCCCCCCCCTTCACAAAATTACTAGCACTGAACTCTATAGTCCTGCCTGGAACAATTATTGATCACCTTAATTGAATTCTTATTTCTGGAATGCTAAATCTCCTACCAATGCATTTGACCTACACTTACTTTCAACTTTGGGACCCTACCCCCTAAGAATGATCCTCACCAAGTTTTATTGTCTGAAATCCGCCCAGTGGTTCTGAAGAAGATGAAAATGTGTTTTTCCCCTTGCAGCCCCCCCCCCCCCTCCCCCGGTCTCCAAGGGGGATACCCTAGGTATTCCCATTAACAAATTATATTCTTCAGCTGTAAAGATATCCACGTACAACATAATCTTGCGTGTTAGCTTTTTGGCCTGGAGCACAAATTTCTACCTATATTTCCCATGGGGGCCATACGCCCAACAGGAACAACCTTACTACCCAACCTCCTAAGGATGATCCCCACCAAGTTTGATTGAAATTCGCTCACTGGTTCTGAAGAAGAAGATGAAAATGCGTTTTCCCCCCTTGGCCCCACCCCTCAAACTTTCACCCCCATTTATGGGCCCAAGGGGGCCCCAGAAAACGAAAAGCGATCGCAATGTGAGCTAAAAAAAAGTGTCTTGCCTGTCTTTACTGCAGGACCATATTACCCTAACTCCTTGACCGTATCAACTCTCAAGCCCATCCATGGAATTTTAGTTCAGTCACCAAAATGTGCAGATTATCAAAAATGTGCAGGCAAATCCACTTTTAACTGCACATTTTGGTAACAGTTGATCCCGTCAGGTATAGGTGCAATATCGGCACATTTTGGTAACAAATTTCTTTTACCAAAAATGTGAGTTACCAAAATGTGCCGTAACACAGTTACGTCAAATTTTGGTAAATTGCACATTTTGATAATTTACCAAAATATGCAATTTACAAAAATGTGCCGTAACATGCTGTCCGAAAGGTGTGAATGTCATATGTTTTTTAGTGTTTTGAATTGACAAAACATAGGATCGGAGAGAGATGTGTATTGGCAGGGTTCGCGATCAAACGCATGGCTCGTTTTTGTAGAGGTAGTATATTGAGTTTGTTTGGGTTGAACCTAAATTTCCCCACACAGTGTTACATAGGCGCGGCGCTAGGGTGCAATTAACTCGCCAAAAGCTTATGACCTCGAAGCCTCAGTTGCAAAAAGTAGACAGCTTGTGTGCGTAAAACCGCTGGGGAAGTGTTGCAGGACACTCGCAATATCTCACCTCAAAGCCATCAAATGATTAAATCTATACAGCAAACTGAAGAAGAAACTATTCTCTAACTCGTAATGTTAGTTATTTGGGGTTTTATTGAGGATAAACGTGTGAAAATATGTCGAAACTTAGCTTCCAAAACAGAAAATTTGGTCTCAAAACAAGTGTTATTTTCTCACATTTTCCTTCATTGCACAAAAATGAAACTTCGGTATATGACTTATGGTAGTATATCCATGCTGCTCTCCAAATATCTTTTCTGTATCATTTGGCGCACAGCTATGTCTGGAAAAAATCGAGATCACTGTCACTTGTGACCCACGTAAAATCCATGGCGTAAGGAATACGCAGTCCGATGTATTGGTTTTTGTGCTGCTTGAAACAGTTGAAGCACAAAGCAGGGTTCCTCTCTTGCCCACTCACCACCCTGCTGACCGAAAATCGACCTCTGTCGCATTGCGCCGAGCCTGACACCGCTGATTGGCTAAGCGTGCACTCACCAGTAGAAAACGCATGCGCAGGAGGATGATCTAGTTGTGCATGTCCAGTATCTTCTCTTAAAGTTGGTTGTCTTTTTGCTCTTATTTTTACCTAACTACTAATTGCACAAACACGAGACTTCGCAGGTAGTGAGTCTGGTGTATACAGACTAGTAATATGTTGATCAAATGCATATTCATGCAGGCGCAGACTTGTGTCGGGAAAAAATCGTAACCCTTTCCCACAGTCGACTCAAGCAGAAAAATACACATATCTCGAAAGATACATCAGCGTTTTCGCCCAAAAATCATATGAAGGATGATATATTCATATTTGATATATGTGTGAAGTTTCAAGGGATTTGGTGGTAAAATAAGGGAGATACGAGGAGGTGAACTTTCGAGATTTTTTGTCCTTCCCTCCGCACAGCGCTTCGATGACCGTTAAGAATTCAAAAGCTTTGGCCTCTTATCAGTGAGTTAATTGCACCGTAGCACCGGGGCTGTATACAGTATTACTAGGACATTGAACAGAATAATCAAGGACTTCTCAGAGGGTTTTTTTTTTCAGACGGTATAGAATTCCAGTGCCTCTAGAAACCGAGGTATGGAAATTGTGTGTGATCATTCCACAATAGATTTGCATCAATTATAAGACCAATAAATATTATGTATCATCAGCGAAAGTATAAAACTAAAAAGCGAGGATGAATTTACTATATTGTTGATATAAACTATCTAAACTCTGTCTGCACGGAGGTGTTAAAGTATAAAATCATCACCGTGTTGTGTCTGATAGTATAGCCAAATACATCGAGAAAGCCATCGCACTATTGGATGATAACATGTGTCTGACTCGATAAACACCTTTAATAAGATTGCAGGTGTCAGGCCGTGTTTACGAGACATTCGTTACAAACCAAACACAATCAACCGGAAGCAATTTTACGCCCTATTAACGTCTTCACGATCGTTTAAGGTGGGCAATTAACTCAATCCTCCTGTTTAAGTCCAAAGTTTGGAATGCCGTAATCTTACGTAAGCCTTTGATATCGTAACAAATTGAACTCTAAACTGCATAATATCTTTTAGAAGGTGAAGTCAATTACGACTGGTTACCAGATATTACTTTGTGAAAGCTGGGTAAACAAAAGCTGGAAGACAATCGTTCAATAGTTGGAGAAGTTTCCTTATTACGCGGACTTTGGCCTGCTCATAATTCAGGCAGTTGATTTGTTACGTTTCACCAAAATTTGACCCCGGGAATATATTTCTGTGAAGAGTTCCCCTTTCTCATATTTGTCTGTGCTATTTCCTAATCCTTTTTTATTCTCTCTCTCTCTCTCTCGACTTGATACTCGATAAATGTCAAAGACAATGACCAGCGCGCAGAGCATTCGAAATAGGTTTCGAAACTAGTTTCCTCCGGGGAAAAGGGGGGGGGGGGGGTCCAACGGTTCCTAAAAAAGCGTAATTTCGAACGTCCTAAATCCTTCTTGCAAACATAATGACGGAAGCACAAATTAAAGAAAAGCTCTGCCGCATGTTCAGGTTGACTTGAATAAAGAAAATAAAGTCACATATCAAAACATTGAAAGCCTAATTAACTCTGAAAAAAAGTTAAGACTATGTTGCAACTGTCTCAATTTCAGATGATATTACAGATTCCTGGTGTCAGTCACAATTCAAATACAGTATGAACCATTATGTATGTGCTATTTAAATCAAAATATTATTCAGGGATGGCTTTGCTATAGAGCAGTGATGATGGCTTTTAGTATTATATATATATATATATATATATATATATATATATATATATATATGTATATATATATACACACATAGTTAATTATTATACACGAATACATCTATATGTTGTCATAGGCAATATGAGATATCAACATTAACATTAGTGTTCGGCAGTCGATATTGTTGTCAACAGCTGAAGCATGATTAGAATCTCGCTGTTAATGTGGATACTAACACATAGGTGAAACCAAATGAAAACTAATAAGTGTTCTAAAGAAGTTTGCTACCCTGTATGAATGCTTACCTTGACCACCCGTAATCTCTTCCTGACGCATATTGCGATCGGAATAACGAGAAAGACCAGGGATAGAAATGCCAAAGATGGCAGCCATGATTTACCTGAGAAGCCGGCAAGACAGAAACGAGACATTTTATTTGTTTACATGTTGACTATGCTTTGAGTAGTGTGAGGCAACTTTGATAAGCGTTAATCATGGCACTTCACCGTGGCCCCCAGCAGCAGGAAATAAAAGAAATCTAATTGCAAGTGTTTTTAATGGCACATGATCCTTGTCTCCAACTTCCTAGAAATCATCATTTATGCAGATATTAAAGACTTTTAGAGTATCTTTCCCCCTCTCAATTTAAAGAAACACATTTAACCGACAAAGGGCAGCTCCATTCAAAGATCATGAATATATGTCTTTTTCTCTCCAGATTTAGCTACTTTCCTTTCCAATTACCTCTTTTGTCAGTTACCTTACATTCTACAGACTTTTTTTTCAGTCATTTGAAAAATATATAAGCGTTTTGTAAGCTAATACTTTTGAGATGGCCTAAAAGCCTAAAAGGGTTTAAACAAGGAGGTAAGAGTTGGTTTAAACTACCAACTATGTCCAATCGTAATAGAACTCTATCCGTGATTCCATTCCTGTCACGTGTATTATGTTAGCCCTTGACTAGAAACTGATACAATGTATGTCATTACAAAAAGGTGACTGAACTCAAGTACCAAAATGCGATGACATTTGCAAGTTCAATCTAAACCGTCGTTCTTTGTTTCGTTTTCTCGCATTTACATGAATGTTTGACGAATAGTTCTTCTGTGCTTTTATTTCGAATGAGAAAGTAAATAATGACAAATCACAAACCTCGTTGATTGCTATGAACATCGTCATTCTTGTCTGTCCTAAGTGACACAGCGTTGCTGTCCGTGGTTGGAAAGTCCGTTACATGTTTGGGTGGGGCAGACGAAATCACCTGACTGGTTGACGACTGTCTTGGGGTGGATGCGACTGGCAAGTGACATATTTGCCAGGTAGTGTTGAAAACACTTATATTGATGCACATTTTTGTATAACCAAAGTTATTGGCATGCATCCTACCCTTATTCATCATTATCATTGTCATATTCGTATTATTGCATGGGAGGCAACGTGGGCATTTTCCCTCGCTCTGCGAAAACAGGTTGTTGAACAAATTTCCCCCCGCCTCGGCGAGGCGATTAAAACACATGTGATTAAGCTTTGTCACTGGATGCTTTTATTTTGACCTTTGTCATCAATAACTAAACTAAGCAGATTGAGAGGAAATCAGTCACATGACGAATTGGCTTCCAAGGATGCTTTTCCCTTCAAGATTGTGAAGTCTTAGAAAGAAATCGAAGAAAATAAACTTCGTCTATGGTGAGATTTTTGTGATGAAAATCACATGAAGACGTGACGAGACGTTTATTGCCAATATTCCACTTACATTTTACGTTGCCCTTTATCGACATTACTAAGATTTAAAGGGGCATTCCAGACGATTTTTATAATATCACATGATGTAGTACATAAATCGACGGCTCCATATATAGACTTGCGGAATTTATTGTGGTCCTTGAGCACAGAGATCAATATTCTAAAGAATCTTAAACAAATTACACTGAATAGTGTTGATGACATAGGAGCCTCACATATTATTTCAGAAATGTAGCAGTGTGGTTCCATTACAATACCGCTTGCTTAACAAGTTCACCGGCTCTGAGTGAAATCTATGCATACCTTCTTCTTTTGTTTTGCTTCTTTAGCCCAAAGTCATGCATTCTTATGGTGAGGCTGCCATGTCATCATCCTTGTTCATTGCAATTTATTTTAAATTTTGAAAACATTCTTATTCCTCATTCAAATCACTAAAGATTCTGAAACTCTGTACTCAGCATCAATAGTTGTTCAAGTTTAAAAGTCAAGTTTTAAAGATCACAAAATGTGACACAAATGATGCATGTATATGGGTCAGAATTTTGAACGATGTACAATTTAGCCAAAACAAGGCAAAATTTAAAAAGTAGGAAATTCTCCAAATTATTCATCTTACCTGAAAGAGTATAACTCAAGCTTTAATATGAACCCAATTATACTAGGATTTTCCCACAGGAACAAGTTTTTATTCACCGCTGAAGTTCACCATGTCCAGAGCAGCGAACGTCCGTGAGGAATAGTACTGCACATACACTTGAAATAAGTTTGCAAAGATCTGATTCAGTTCAAAATCCTAACGAAATATCTTTAGGGACACGTGTACGTGTACGTGTACGTGCTTGTACTCTTAACTTGTACGTAATGGTAGACAACTGATGATTTAACTAAATTCGTCGTTTCTGTTGAAATATTGCTCTTCCGCTAAACACTTTCTCCACTTTACGCGCATTTTACAGAAACTCAATATTTTGACCTCTTATTTCGCTATCCCATACTTTAATCCTCACTCCCAAATAATAACATACCTTTTTAAGATGTATCTGACCTAGGCAGTCTCTATAACCCAACAAACATAGCATATTTTGCGTCACGGAGGTTCGCATGCAGCTCACGGACGTTCGGAACAAACAAGATGCAGCTCTCTTGAGTTGGAAACGCATTCTACTCACAACAAACAGCAATTTCATGTCGAGAACAAACTCCTCTGCAAAATCCTGAATAGATATTACCAATTCTCAATTATATAAGCTTGTTTATTTTCTCATACTGAGGTATCAAAGAAAACAATTTTCCCATCTCTCGTAAATGAATGTACAAACGTACGTGTAATCTCAGTGACGTAGTCCATCCTTGAGAACGAATATATTTATCAAAATTTCGTTATCATTAAGTAAAGATTCAGGTCCTAAATTTGTTATCTTAAGTCTACTATGCAAAATTTTGCTTATAACGAACATGGTCACAGCTAAAATTATGACAAAGAATTAACATAAAAAGACAACAGAAATGTGCTCCATTATAGAAATACGAAGTTTAGCTGGGGAGGGCAAACGAACACGTTGGGAAGAAATCCCTCTATGTTTGCTCCTTGTGTTACACACTGTTACCGAGGAGAATTTGTATTATTATATTAGTCTGAAATGATAATAGATTCGATACTGCGATGTTTCGTCATAACAAGACACAATATAAGTCCATATAACTTGGATGAATGTTTGTGACTTCGATATCATACAATATGGTTTGGTATAACAAACATTTTGTAGCGCGTCATTTCGAAGGCTCGTTATTCATACAGTTTGTCAATACGAAACTTGATAGAGTTCGTATAATTATGAAGCTTTTTTATTCGGTAAATGATAGGAATCTCCGAAGGTTAATCGAAAGGTTTATTAATTGGAACATGAAAAATCATGTTCGCTTATCCAAATGTGGAGAAACAAGTTAACAACTAAAATCCTCCAAATTTCAAAACCTCATGGTAACCTTTTTCACCTAAACGAATATCAGGCCCTCTCCACTTTTACAAGAACGGACCTAAAAATAATGATCTTTGATATTTATTTTTCGGACTAACAAACTTTCGGAATGAGAAAATTTTTAATAACAAACCTCCTTAATTAATTAAAAACTTTTTTTTTCATTTTCGGAATAACAAACCTTTGGACATCGGAGGAACGAATCTTAGGAAGAGCGAACGTATCAAAGTGCAACCTTAAACCTATTCTTAATCATTACTTTGTTTAACATGTGTTTTCAAAGTAAGCACAAAAGCACAAACAATTGACGATCTCTCTGTCTCTTAAATGTAAAATGAAAAAAAAATCTTGGAAAAATTACAAATGAATATTGCTTTCCATTGATGAGTATAAATTGATGAGTTCGCTTGTGACGGCATTTCGATGAATGAAAAACATAAACAAACAAACAAAAACTTCTCCAGAGGAATTTGGTATAACGGGAGTGCACTGGCAATTCTTTTCTCTGTGTGTTGGAGCTCGATCCCTTCTCTGTTTCTCAGTCATTTTCATTCAACTGCTTCCACGTCCTTTTGAAACTTTTCCGTTTCTTATTCAACACAATGCTCATTACAGACTTCTTCCGTCATTATCCTGAATGCGATTGCGTAGCACTTTTCGGATTTGTTTTGGTTTGTTTTGTTTTGTTTTTGTTTTCCGTTTGGTCGCAGCATGTTCAGGCTATTGAGGGAATGAGATAAAAATCGTCATGAAGAGAAAAATAAGAATGAATTAAGGCATTTAATATCATGACAATTACAGCGAACGTCCGTTATGGAGACCAAAAACTGGATGTGTTCTGTTTGAGACGGCAGCTACCATACTCAAAAGATAAACACTTAGAGCACCTGTCACTAAAAAGTGGCACTGATCCTCTTTCTCCTACTATGTAATCCACTGACTTATTCAACCAACGAACATCCGTGAAAAAAACGTTTTCCGTTTGTTATTACAGGTAAATTGAGTGCTGAACGCTATTCACTTTCGGGTATGAGCGGCTCGGTGATTTGGTAATATTTTCAACTAACATTAATCTTATGTGCAGTGATATATTTGTAATTGTCAGAAATTTCCTTTCTCGGACAGAACGTCCGTGAGCATGGTGAGCGAAACTTTCAGAACCTGTAACAGTACAAATTGTCTCCAGAACCTCATTAGAAAGAAATTTAAACGCACGGAAATTAAAGATTACGCAAAATTCCATTTTCCAATAACTTTGTGTTAAGTGTTTAGCTGTTTTTTGTATAATTAGAGAGAAAACAAGCGTAAAATTGTGAGTAAATTTTCAATTGCTTGTTCATCACATAACGCCTTAAAAAGTCTGAAACTACTGCTCTAAACTCATTTCCTACTTTGTAAAACTTTATTTGTCGCTATTCGAGCCAAAAGTTTTAAAGAATACAGGACACTTTCGGGTTATCCCTATCGGAGGGATAGCATACGTCACGGACGTTCTCTGGAATTATCACGGACGTTCGTTCTACTACAAGGGTCATGTTCCAGGACGGATAACTAATCGGCAGAGAGTACCTAGCCTTCCTAACTCTTTCAAAAATTTGAAAATGTATTGTCAATGCAAATTATAAGAAATTTGACATCCTTACAACATATGTATTGCTCAAAGGGGGATCAGGAGGTGAATTTTCAGAGAAAATATTAATTATTTGCTTGGTTTTTGGTGAATTGCATGGTCCAAAAACTGCGGACGAACCTCAGTCCGCTCCAAAAATGACATGCAGCTCCTCGGCTAGAGAGCCAAAGGTAAAATGCACCTTCGCCATCAAAGCAAGATGGTGTCCCAATCGAAAACGTTTTAATCATCACGGACGTTCTTTTTTTCTTGGAGGTTCGTCTAAAAATATCATTTCGGTTCCTCTTTGACAAAGGATGGACAGAAACTCAAAACAAACATATTATTGTGTTGCTAGATCTTAGTTGATTACGACTCAGAACAATATCGCCAATAACGTTTCATGGGCTACGATCTTTATTAGAAAATAGCGGAGGCACGTCCGTGACGAAAACTGAGTATAATTTTGCATTAAAAAATATTACGTCCCATGTACAGCCAGCAGACGTACAATTTTTGCAGGATATGTTCATTAGGTGGAACACCAAATTTTCGTATACGTTACATTTGGGACAACAATGTAGAATTTGCAGCAGTGATAGAAATAAAAGAATCACGGACGTTCGTCTGTTTAGGACCTTGATATTTCAATTGTTCTCTGTGATTTTATACGTGCTCATAAAGTTCTTATAATTTTGTGGTACATACCAATGATATGTCAGATCCAGAACATGGTCAGATATTAGATGCCACGTACCATTAAAAATGCACATCATTAGTTTGAAAAACAAAAATTATTGTCAAAATAGCGTTTTTACCGTATTTTTACGCTTTAAGTCCATGTCAAATGAAAAATACCTGGCAAAAGTCAACCAAACCATATATTTCCTGAAAGGAAATTTACCAATCTTTGAGATGACATGAAAAAAATCTGGTTTCTTAGATCATCCTGGCGTGTTCTAAGGGAAAGAATGTCGTAAGGTACGAAAATTGGCAATTGTACATCGTTCAAAATTCTCACCCATATATAATTTATATATATATGTATATACATACATACATATACATATACATATACATATATGGAGAGATATAGAGAAGGAGGGAGATACACCTATATATGCACACACATAATATAAGCATACGTGCACATGGATAAATAGATCCAGATAGAGAGAGTTTCAGATAGGGGGAGATACACCACGACATTTCAATTAGCCCGTTGTTGATTGAAATAAAAAGAAAAAAAAAAATAAAGTCAATGATTTCTGTACTTGATTGTGTAACCCTGAAATGAAATCATTTAACAAAAATGAGCCTCAATAAAATTCGTTGACTGTTTACTAATCCTCAAAAGCTGTGCTGTCGTCTACCAGCAGAAAAATAAACGGTCGCTATTCTCATTTTGGTATTTAACATACATGCATGTGACAATTATAATAATAGTGGGCCAAGTTTACCGATGCAAGTTGGAAATGGCGAGGAAAACGAACCGTCACTACCACAGGTCGACGTGTTGCTGCCCGAAAGATAAAACCCGACGTTGCACGAAAATTCGCACTGGGCATCGATGTCGATTCGGCTTCTGGCAAGGCAATTACCGGTTTGGACAACGAGGTGGTCTGTTATCCATGAGGGGTTGACTAGGCAAGAGTCCACTGAATATGAAACCAAATAAAGGTAGACTGATATAGATGCAGAATTGTTTTGATACATGATACAATGATTAATGAAGAACATTTTACAACCAATGCAATGACTTGAAAGACACCAAATTTGTGCTTTCAAATACGAAACAAAAACAGAGAATCGTTACACTTAAACAATAGCATTTATTACTCTGTAAGTTGTACTGACCAACTAAGGTTGTGTCGGGTGGATTTGATCCCATTTCTTTTTTTTTTCTGTATACTTTTTGAGAATAGAACTTTACCCATGCAGACAAAAAGTCCAATGTATTATATATTTTTATAGTACATGTATCTATTAAACTGTAGTGATGAGAAACCGGTGTCTACCTATGCAGGTTGGAAATGGAGGAGAAAATGTTCCGTCTCGACCGCACGTCGAAACGGCGCTGCCTGAAAGGCGGTAACCGACGTCGCAAGAGAATTTACATCCGATATCGACTTCAACCCGTTGACCGGCTGCGCAGTTGCCCTTACTCACAATGAGGTGCTCCGTCATCGACGACGTACTCACAACGCAGGAATCAGCTGAATTGAAGGGCGAGTCAGTCAGCATATAAAACATGCTTGTCATACGGAAAGTATAGCCATAAAGAACTTAATCCTCTCAATTTTTTTTTTAATTCACGGTTCAATATTCCACATTTTATACAATTTTACATTCCTATTGATTACGAGAGAGAAGTAAAACACAAATTAGTCAACTTGAGATGGAAATAAACAATTTGATATATGAAGTAATACTAGGTGTTGCAAAAAAATTTCCCACTTTTGATCCTTAATAGTTCAAAAACTATATATCAAATAACACTGAAATTTATATGAGCGATAGCTAAATAGTTTACAATTTTGTTGAAGGTAATTTAAAAATGATAGCATGAATCAGTTTTATTAAATTCAAGGTTTCAGATTTTGCTGTGTTTTCAATCCTCTGTACGAAATTTTAATTTTGCACGGGGGTCAATTGGTGTGTATGGCAGTGTGTCGTTAACACCCTGACAATGGTCCTGAACAATGGCCAGGATTGGAATGCTCTATCACATTGTCATGAGAAATTCCACTCTCACAGCTAGTCTTTATTCATCCTGAAATGTAGTGCACGCAAGCACATGAAAACATGTGCTCATTCTTTTCATGTGCATGTATTTTACCCTTTACTATGAATTCAGACTAGCAGTGCCCAGGTAATCCATCATTAATAAAGCCTTCATGTGCCTTGGAGCAAGAGTCCAGAAGCCTTGTCAGCAGAGCCCTGAAACGTTGGTATTCGTGGTATTCATATCTATTAATCAGGGTCATTGTAATCACACACTCACACACACATCATTGGTTCTCGTGTAAAGTTCAATTTTGTACAGAGTTCAAATTTGACCAAAATCTAGCACTTAACTTTAAAATTAATCAGGAATTTAACGAAACTAAATCATGCTCTCAAATTCAAACCACTTCCAACTAAATTGTACACTATTCAGCTATTACTCATATCAATGACTGTGTTATCTGATGTATATTTTTCGAACTATTAAGGATCAAAAGTGAAAAATGTTTTTGTAACACCTAGGATGAATGCGTAATATGAGGAACCTACTGAAAAGCAGAAGCTTGGAGAATGTAGGCTTCATAGTCATGATTTTAGAGTTTAGTATGATATGTTGATAGATTGGGTCGACACTTTGAAATGTAGGAAATAGAACATCCAACACTGAGACAGGGGGGGGGGGGTCGAGGTGGCGGGAGGATCAATGCCCGCGGATGCATAGAACACACTCATTCATTCTAAAGACTAATGGGGTGTCCTTTCTTAGGTTTCTTTATCTCAGCATCTTGTAGATATGCCTAATATGTTTATGAACATAATGCTTTTGTCAATACCTTACACAGTAAACAAGGCTAGAATTTCATCCAAGACAATCTTTGCCAACGTTCGGGTTAGTATGAGCTGATAAATCATCATGAATATCATCGTCTCACTACATTGTAATATTGTCGTTCTGAACAGAGCAACTAAACCAACACTACGTCATCGTAAAAAAAGAAAAAAAAAGTTCGAGAATCCATGATAAATCATTCCTGTACATAACACAAACTGGCAATTTTTACCTTGGCATGATGGCACGTTGGGCCTAAAACTTCCATTGTTACAGCACTTGACTCGTGCATTGCCTACCAACTGGAATCCCGGCGTTCTACACGAAAACGAGCACGTCTGGTCACAGCTTATGCTATCGCCCGGCGCACAGGAGCTCAACAAAGGGTAGGGAAAGGTGGGGATGGTGCACGGAATATCTATGTATGGCAAATAAGAAAGGACGCTTGAGCTATTCGGAAGGCGGTATCGGATGATATGGAGGGCGACGAGAAACATTTCCTTGACTGCAGGAGTTAAGCTCCCCAAATGTCGTGATACAATGGGGCGTTATGATAAGCTATTCTTTAAAGGGGACATCCAGTCAAAAAAAAAAAATAAGTTAGTCCGATAAAATAGAGTAAAATCTTACGAGAAAATTCGACTGAAATCGGATGAAAAATAAGGAAGTTATGAAATTTTGAAGTTTTGCTAATTTCTGCAAAACAGCTGTTGTACAGTGGATATGGATATGCAAATGAATGAGCTGACCATGTCATAACCTCCCAATTTTCCACTTATCGCGTACAAGAAATGAAGGAAATTCAATGTTTCTATCATTGAAGTCTGACACATGATGTTATTCCTGGTTGAATAAGTGTTTTGTTGTATCTCATTTATCATTCTATACAATCAAAATGCGTTATTGTTGCTTTCCTTATGACCACAAATCTCTATGTAAAATTAGTTCTATAATTTTTTATACTGATGGAAAATGAAGATTATCGGAAAGGGTACATACCTGCGAGAATTCCTAGTGACGTCAAATAATCTATCATAGCCAGGCGCAAAGCGTCGTAAGTTGTGCTGACATGGTAATAATGATTGACAAGTAGTTTCTTCTGGGTCTCAACGTCAGTCGCTACTCCATCGTAAATCCACAGTTGGCCCAGGCTATTCACTCTGCCCTTCACCAAGAATTTGATTTGGCGGCAACATATATCAGCCTATCTCGGAGAAGAAGTGGAAAATAAGTTAATCAGAACCCTCAAAAACGTAGATGAACAAAGAAGAAACTGTTCCATTAAATGTAATGCGATGAACCTAATTTATAAAGCTACTGCTTACGACCCAATTAACTTCACAATGTCTATCCTTGTTCTTTTATAGTTTTCGTGTAATTGGACAAAAAAAGAATGATATGAGTCACTGTTGCAGCATGTGCTGTTGACACCTTTCAAAAAGAATTAAATCAAAAAAGACAAAAATTGACCTTACAAGAGAAGATCTACTCACGGTTGCTTTGTGTGGATTCAGGACAAATTTCCCTTCGAAATGGGATATCGCGTCTGTGTCAGGAATAGATAAGATAATAATTTCGGAGGTGTTTCGTCATTATTTCTCGCCTCTCTATAAGAAACATTTTCGGTCTGTAAATAGGATACATCATAAATGATTAAAATGTGGATCAAAATAGGTTGTTTAAAAAAATTCCTTTCATTACCAAATCGTGGATGTTACAGATATTCATTCATCAACATGAAACACATTTGCCGATTTCACTTCCTTCTCTGTTTTCTTCTCACTGTTATCGTCGCCTCTTGATCAAGAATCCATTAAGTACTTTCTGCTCCTCAAATTAATTAAGTTACAGTTCACTGGAGGAATCAGCAAAAGAAGGTACAGGGATGCATTACAGACTTTACTGTTGTCCGACTCTTGGAAGCGTACAAAACAAAAACTTACAAATAAATAGAAACATTGCCACAGATTTAAGATCAGATGTAAAACTGCCATGAGCATTGATATCAGAGGTAAGAATGCCAGCGGTAAATTCATTTTTTTTTCGAATTATTGTCATTATTAAATTTCCATGAATTTTAACCAATTATTTTTTTTATTTATTGCATAACTTGTTTGCCGCTTATATTGCCACCTATATGCTAACATTAAAAAATTTTTCCTGACATTTTTCCTTTCAGTATTTTCATCGGTTCTACGGTAGCATGGAAACAGAACGTGCAATTGGGTACCATAATCAAATACCAAGAACGAATGGAATACAAGATACACTCTTTCAGAGAGTAATCACAACGGTTGAACAAACCTATCCGAACAACCGCCTAGACAACTAATTATATTATGTAATATATTAATATGATGCAAGGAGAATCATACCTGGGTCTGTCATGTATTTTACAGGTCCTGCACCGTTTAGAGTCCTCAAACAACCTGTAGGTTGTAAGATGCATGAAATAGTCACTTTCCGTATTTCTCGAACAACTATATCATTTTTTTCACATGCTCTTTAAGCACATCAGCGTAGGCAGAGAATACTAAAATCTCTATGGATTTTGCTCAGGACAGCTATGTTCCCAGGTATGTAAGCGTTTCTGGATTGTGATATTTTACAAAGGTTAGTGTTCTTGTCTATAGGTTTGCGTGCGTGAATAACTTGTATGTATGTGCCGAATCAGGTAATATGTTGATAACATACTTTTTTTTTTTGGTCAGAATAAAGCAGGTTGAACACAACAACAACAACTAAAAGTAAATACTGGGTAGCATATTTATAATATTAACTGCAATTGTTTTTATTCGTACCACATAACTTTAATTGTTATGTTCATATAAGTTTGCACATATTTTAAAAAGAATCAGTCTTTACTACTTTTTTACAGTATCTAAAAATTTTAGATACTCGTGGTGCATTATGTATGATGCACTGTAAAATTATACCTCATATTATAAATCCTCGTTTCTTATTGGTCAAAGGTGCAGTCACAAGTACTTGCTTTACTTCCCTGCAATCAGCTAGCGGTTTTGGCGATGCGCGCGTTTCATATTTGTGCGTTGCAAAATTACATTTGATTTAACTTCTCTGAACGGTAGCACGACAGCTTCATTTCAATGCCTTGATTTAGATGTCTTAGATTAATGGGATCGTATAGTTTTGGTTGAGACCTAATTTCAGATTTCTAGCATTTTTTTTTGTGTGTGAGATAATGAGAAACCTCTTCTGAAATATGAAAGAGCATGTAATTATAAAAGGATTTTAACGTTTATTTCATGAAAATTGGTTTTGAAATGGCTGAGATATCCAAAAAAGAGCGATTCTAATAAAGTGTGGGACCCACACTATATTACGATCGCTGTGTTTTACTTTGTTTTTGGATGTTTCAGTCATTCCAAACCCAATTTTCATTAAATAAACTTTAAATTCTTCTTTAAATGGTATGCTCTGTCATGTCTGTACTATATCATATAAGTGTTTTCTTGGTATCTCACAAAAAGTTAAAAGCCCAATTTTCATCTCCACCAATACTGTATTCCATCCCTTCAAGTGAGATGCGTTATGTAAAACAAATATCGACTTCTTCTTTTCGAGTCACTGCTAAAACTATTTACCCTCGGTGATGATAACGTTTGTCAACAGTGATATGCCCTAACGATACGTCTCGGGGCAAGGAACTAAGAAATCACCTCTGGGTAAACAGTTTTAACCGTGCCTTTCGCAGCAGTCGATATTTGTTTCCTATTCTGTAAATCCAACGCACACAGAAATAGAATAACTGACAATGTAGCGTAATACAGTCAAAGTGTAGCGTAGCATAAATGACATCTTGTACTTTTTATATTATATTATCATTCCTAAAAACTGATAAATGCGACATGCCGTATATCTAACACATACCAACGAGGATGCTCATTGAAATAGCAGATGAAATTTTCATGATTTCAGCGCCCCAGCAGTCAGATCAGAAATTTCTTGCCTCTGGGATGCCCGCATGAGATGCTCCTGGACGTGAAAGCAATTTGAAAGATCTGTCTTATAGGGATCGTATAGTTATGATTGAGATCTAACTTCAGGTTTCTAATATTGGGGGGGGGGGGGAATAATGAGAAACCTCTTATGAAATATTATGAAAGAGCATGTAACTCCAAGAGGAATTCAATGTTTATTTGATGAAAATTGGTTTTAAAACGGCTGACATATCCAAAACAGAGTGAGAGTGGGACCTACTTATTATCATGACCGCTTTGTTTTACTTTGTTTGGATGTCTCGGCCATTTCAAAACCGATTTCATAAAAACAACTTTGAATTCCTTTTAGAATAGTATGCTCTCTACTATTTCATGAGTGGCTTTTTGATATCTCGCAAAAAGTTAAGTGCCCAATCCTCATCTCCACCACTAAATGCCGATACCATTCCTTTTCGGTTAAATCATGTCTTCTTTTTCTCGAAACACCGTAAAAAAACTAGAATCTTTATAACTTTCGACCAGGATGAATTGAAGACAGAAAATTGATCACGTGGCATAATATTCATATCCCATTTGATATTCAATGAATACAACATGACCCTTCATATCGACGTCATTTTTGGAGGATAAGAACATCATGTAGTTATCAAATCCTAACAAGCTTGTATATCTTTTTTTAAGATTTGATTTTTGGAGCACTTTCTCTAGAGTAAATCTTGACCTGTTTATTCAAGTGTATAAAATACTGAAATATAGAGGTTTTTTTTATTTCTCTTAAAAAAATCTAGAAGATGTACGCTGTTGGAGATTTGTTGGCAAAGAATTGCAGGTAACTGCAGATGGTTGGAAGAATTGTGGGCTCGGTGAAAGAAGCATGTAGGGCCATCGCAGATTTGACCTGTGACAAAACTGGTGACCATTTTAAAAACTATCGGCCTGCCAGAAGCATGCGCACCCAACTCCCAATTCAACTGCCATGTGCATGCTTTCCACATTGGCCAGTGGTGTGCAATGGTTTGCTAGCAGAGAACTGAGGATATACAGTTCCGATGACCAGCAGGAACGGACATGACGGAAGGGTCCGGAAAATATCTGAATGAAATTCAGTACTGACCTTGCTCAGCGAGTCGTTCAGGATATCTTCTCTGGAAGGGAATCTTTTAATGTAACTCAGCTTCGATTTACAAGAGAAATCAATTATCAGCCATTCAAAGAAAGACGTTTCCAACACACGAACAAAAAGGACTTACAAGAAGTAGACTGCCAGCTTATGCTTTCCAGATGGTCCACGCGACTGCGCATGCTCATAACTGTTGACATACTGCTGTGTATACTAGGGGTGAGGTTGTACAATGTATTCGTGAACGCAAACTTTAGCGTAGGACGTCCAAAGGGGGATTTCCCCTGTGACGTATTTCCACTCAGTGCTCTTTTTTTTTCTTCCGTTCCTCCCCTCTCTTTCTATCTTTCTCTCAGTCCTTACACCTGTGTATAAAGTTGACCATCTTAAACCTCATCACTTGACGTACCAATTAAAGGATTGCAGAACAAATAATGAAACACTCACTAAAAATGAGCATTAAACAGTTGGATACATATCGGGTTGTCATTTGCTGTGCTTGGTAACGCCGAATCTGTAAACGGCACCTCTTGTGTTTTAAATAGTGACGAGCAGGCGGAAATCTGACGTGAACAAACTTGGCATGTAGGGCCTAAATGCTTTTATAAACACGAAAGAATAGATAGTTTTTTGTTTTTTCATTATCATTGATTTTTAACAGGTGTCTCAATTGACAATCATTTACCGATGCGAAACATACAGCATGTTAAACGTGTATATTCTGAGCGAACACATACATGTGCTTGGAAAAGTATGAACTCTTCGTTAGCCGTATGGGTAGAACTGTGATGCATAGTATATATTGCTTGGTGGTCGTGGAAGTATTGCCAAAAGAAGCTGACAGATAGAACTTCAGCCTGCATTACATAATTATATTCGCACTAACTACGGTCAAGCCGCAAAACAAACTTCGATTGTTTGCTGAGGGATGACGTCATGTCCACATGTTGATCACATGAGTGCAGAGATTACACACGCAACCACGCACAAGACAGCAGATCATGTCTATTATATAAACGTACATATCTCGAGTCCGACGATGATCAAAACATGCCAGATTCTATCATATTGAGTCTCAAATGATTCAAACTTTATTTTTCACTTTCTTTTCAACAGAATGTAAAATAAACATTATGATAAATTTGCCATGCGAGTCGTTGATGATATACATATAGCCAGACAGGGATAACAACATATTCATGTCTACATGTTCAGTACATAAAGAAACATACACTCCATTTATACACTCTGCGAAAAAAAGTGGAGGTACCCACTCAAAAGACTATGCTTGTAATATGTGGGTACCTCTGAGGAAAAGGAGAAAATAAAGGGGGGGGGGGTGAAAAGCTTACAACTACAAAGAGTGCGGGAAACTGGGAAAGTCGGGAATAGAAAAACAAAGGAAAGTAAAAGTGTGAAAAGGGGAACAGAAAATAGGGAGAAGAGGAAGAGAGAGAAATAAAAGAAAAAGAAAAAGAAAAACCTAAATTATTTGATGCATACAGTAAGGACCAAAGCCAACAGAGACAATTAGCCAAGCGTTTCTGAGAGTGATACAGAGAGTGAATCTCGAGAGTGAATCTTAAACAGATCTAAACAAACTAACATACACAACAAAACGTAACAAACAACAAGCCAAAACACATAGACGTCGCACTTCAGCTGCTATCATTTCTCAAAGCGAATATTCGGTAGGGGTAAGGGTCATCCCTCACTAGCCAGTTGTTTCACACACAAAAGAAAAAAAAAAAATAAACCCAAAATATTGTGTCTTCAACACATCACCGGATGCACCATTCTTCAGTCCATTCACGCTTCCAAGCAAAGTGACGGTGGTCAACAAGGTAAAACACAAAACATCACCATTTACGGGTCGGCTTACTTTGAGGCCGTTAGGGGGTTCAACGAATATTGGCCCCCTTTTTAAGTCTTCATACGTGTGGATCGATTATTGATAAGACATTCAATGGGTGAGTACAACATTGACAATATTCTATGATGCTATTTGTTTGAATTTCTTTGATCGGTTGGGAATATAGTCATGCTACAAGCTGTGTGATTGTTTATACTGATATATAGCTAAAACACATATAAGACACAATAGAGAAAATTATCAATATCACTCTAATATACATCTATATTGAAGATGTGATAGTCTGTAGATGTTTTCACTTGTTTGAGTATTTTCTGATCCCGAAAGATTTCGTGTTGTTGTTGTTTTCCCATAACAAAGCTGTTGGTTTCCTATGTCTGTTTTGTATTTATGATTTTTATATCACACTCTGCGTATTTTTTTAATCTGTTTCTGTTTGACAGGTGCATGTACCTTGCATACATGTGATGTGGGTTATTGTAGTCTTCAGTTTTGATCATGCCATTTCTGTCCGGATTTCGATAATTATACAAATGGCAAGTGGTCACGAGTGAGACGGTACAAGATTTTGCAAGGGGTAAATATAATCAGTGTAATGTCGAAATTATCTTGTCCGATCAGCTGTCACAGTATTCACCGTATTCCACGAAGTTACTCTATAAATAAATTAATAAATGATCTCTTTCAAAATACAGATCTAGTTACATTTTAAAACCATCAAAAGTGGATAGGGATGTCAGATCTGTTGACAAAATCATCCCACAGTATATAGCCCTATAATAGCTGAGGCTTTTCTATTCAAAATGTATGTTTATCCTGGGCAAGGAGAAGCTTAACAACGTATTTGATATCATAAGAAGTGTATCTAAAACTTCTTACAAACAATAAACTTCTTATAACAAGCTTATCTAAAATCAGATTTCTCTAATAGATATTCTGGGGTATATTGTGCGGTGATTTTCTTAATCAAATTCAATGTGTTTTTCTCACGTCTTTGTTCCAGTGCCAGAGGACAAAGTTTTACAAATGAAATTAGTTGGATATCTGGTTTCCACTCTTTGTACAGTTTTGAGTATTTTGACATTTTGCTTCTTAGTATTATTTCAACGACATTGCAATAATCCAATCTGATTTGTGTAGTTGTCTTATAGAAGACAATGATTTTTTTTTTGAGACACGAAATGATTATAATTTTCTTATAATGAGATAAGATGTCCTATGCTGTTCAGTACAGAACTCATTCCCGCGCAGCATAAAATCAATGGTGTTCTTTATTTTGAATCACACGACTTTCGCATACCCGGATGTTCGAAATCCGAAAGTGAAATAAGATTTGTTAATTCAAACTTTGTGTCATTATTCTTAAGATTCGTATTCCGAAAATGAGTGGAAATAAGAAGGTGCGTATGAACAAACCTTCTGGATTATTATTATTATCATTATTATTATTATTATTATTATTATTATTATTATTATTATTATCATTATTATTATTATTACTATTATAATCATTATTATCTTAATTAATTCTCCACTCATGTTAAGGATTGCCCTTTCAGTCATAGTTAGAGCTAATTTTCAAAATGGTCTTATTTTATTACGATCAAGCTTAATTCGTTAAAGTAGGAACTTAATATGTTGTAGGATTAACGAACCTTGGATATCCCGAACCGTTTTTTTTTTTTGGTTTTTCGGATTAATGAAACTCCAGCATAACGAACCTTACTGCATTTTCGGAATTATGAACCTTTGGAATAACGAACCTTCTGAATAACGATTCTTTTGCATAATGAACTGTAGCCTATAGCCTACAAAAAGGGTAGGCCTATTCAAACGTGATGGATTATCATGTACAGAATGTATATGACAAATTGTGTACACCGTCGCGTCGTTGTGATAGCTGTGACTCCTCCCCCCCCCCCCACACCCCTTTCTTGGTCTCTCCGTGATCATAACTAGTATACGGTAACTTTATTTCCTATCACGTAGACAGAAAGTGTCATACAGATATTTCATGGAAAAAATGAAATGTAAGCTGGAATTTGAATTCTAGGCATTATGAACAAATTTTATAGTCTTGATCATTATGGCGAAATTGTAATTTTTCAAGGGATTCTTTTAGTGCTGTACAAATCACAAACAGAGATTCGTGCATCATTATAATCATGCTAAGGCAGAGGGGTAAAGATATGCCATGATTTTTTATTTTTTTTTTTTTTTGTAGATTGTGTCTCTCTTTCTGTACAAAATGTATTTTTGAGATCGCAACTGCTGATGTTCATTTGTACAGAGGGAGACAATTATATTGATAAAAATCGTAGGTGCATGTATTTTGATTTTCATAATTTTCAAGATCATCCTACACATCAAAAATATTCATCCGGTAAGTACATTTTTGAATAAATCAAAAAAAGCTTATTTACTTCTCCTAACAAATTATTCTGTTAATTTGGTACATACCTTCTGATAAATACTAAAATGTCTATTTACATATCCCTCGCGTGATAACTATAAGAGCTAGCTTTAGATCGGAAACTAGCTATCTTATCATAAAGTTAACATTTCTGCCCAAATGAGAACGTGGCTGAGATGATTAGTCTTACTACCAGACACAGCCGAAAACGCAAACCACATTCCAAGATGAAAAATGACTTAAAAATGCGCCACAAATATGTTCGGCACGAATAGTATGAAAAAATTAAATGTTGATGAACTTTTCAGTTTGTCATTACCAATGTAGAGATGGCGGAAAATGTATAGTAAATGATTGTTATAGTGTAATCTACGGTGACTACGCTGTACTGCAATTGGCTTATTGCTAAAGGAATAAAGAAGAATCAATTTTCTAGTTTGGTTTTGGTTCGGTTGGGTTTATTTCTGCATTCAAACAAGTACAAATTCAAACTAAAAATACAAAATATACAATGACAACTATTACACAAGTAGACAAACATAAACAATAGTATCATACAATAAACATGTACCATACATATAAATAGATAAGAATATAGGAAGTATTTTTCCAGTAAACGACAGAGATAATTGAACGCAGGAGAGCGGTTAGGCTGGAAATATAATATGGGGCCTCAAGGCAGAGTTGTTTCTCAAAATGAAGCCCCCAAACAAGGAGTTCACATTGCATTCGGTTTATTGCATGCTTAGGTTTCTACACAAAATGAAGGAATGAGAGAACTATTTCGTAATTCACAAATATATTACATGACCTTGCGATCCATAAACAAGCCTACATGTTTGTAATTGCTAATAATAACACTACCATTTTGACTAGCCATTAAATGACCCGTGACAGCAATACCAAAATTTGACTAATTGTTAAGTGAATTTTATAAACAATCAACTGTGTTTCATACAATGAAACAATGTGACGTCAAATTTCACAACGATTTCTGCTCCCATTTTTCGTTTATTATGACCTTTACAAATCACTCTTACTTTTATAATTACTTTTATATTTCTATGTTATGTATTCAGAATGTATTCCCTAGGAGTGTAAATGTGCATTGTGACTTTTGATGTTGGTTTTTGAAAATAATTTGCAGTATACTTTCACACACTGCAGACAGAAGTATGGTCAAACTCATGCAACCCTGCTAGAAAAACATAGTGTTTCAGTGTGTGTTCACAATGTATTCACATAGTCGACAATGCGAAAACGTTCAATTTATAACAGAGTAAAGATGATTTCACACTGTGGTGTGGTTTTTCACAGAAAGTTCACATAGTAATGTTCTGTTTCCCACTGTGAATTGATGATTCAGAAACGCTCGGATTTAACAGCTTGAAGAGATTTCAAACTATGTTTACAATGTGTTCAAACTGTGTTTCATATTGTGTTTCACACTCGGGACACTGTGTTTTTTTTCCAGCAGTTAACACAAAACAACATTACACCGCCTATTATGTTGTAATCATATGTTATTATGAGTTTCATTTGAGAGGTGACACAAAAGAGCGGCTTGTGAAATAAAGTAACTCTATAAAATGTTGCAATTCCATGTGTCTGGGGATAATACTAGAAGATGAAATATAAGCTTCACTCTAAATCAATAGGTGCATTTTTCCACGAAGAGCGCAGTTACAATACTCGTCACTGAGTAAAACAAAAGAAGCAAAATCATTCTGCGGAAGGAAATCATTCTATGAAAGAGACTGTTCAAATGAAATAACGTTTATCATTCATTTTTGTTTGAGAAACAATGTTGTCTATCTTCAAGTTGTGAAGCATTTTAGTTGTATCCTGAAGTTTGCCAGTACCAGCATGTAAGCGTTTCAAAGAATGAGATTACAATTTTGGAAGCTTTGCAATTTCCGTCTCATTGGTTATCAAATCTAAATCACAATGATTGAAGCTATCTCTGAAATTAATAATAATCCGAGGTTGTTCTTCTTTGCTCAGGTACAGTTACTGCATGCTAAGCATCATTCTTCACCTCAAACATGTAAAAGGCGTCTGATAGAAACAAGCCATACAGCACAGTCATGAGGAATCATTATACACACCACAATTCCTTTTGAAATATCTATATATATACAATACATATATATATATATATATATATATATATATACATATATATATACATATATACATATATATATATATACATATATATATACATATATATATATAATTATATATATATATATACATATATATATACATATATACATATATATATATACATACATATATATATACATACATATATAGACATATATATACATATATATATATTATATATATATATATATGACCAGTTTTATAATGGCAACCTTTTATTGTATATATCATATACAATAAAGGGTTGCCATTATAAAACTGGTCATCTAGCCTTTCTGAACAGTCTCAGGCTTTACACCAATCTCGTTTGACTTGTCTGTCTTTTGACAGAGTTATTATTCCTTTCAGCCGGCATGTGTCTCCGTAAGGGCGGGTACTTTGGCAAGAAGTAGATTTTTTTCTCGATCCCTTGCTTGATTGCCTGTGGTGTTTGATAGGTGATGTGCTTGTACCCGTTGTATTCGATTTCTCCCTTTAACTTCTTTACACGCTTAGCCACCTAAAAAAAAAAAAAATCACAAAGGAGAAGATAGCGAAATGAAATCATTTTACGAATCGCAAACCTGAGATAAATTTACAGTCATTTCAGATCGTCTTCCAGTGGTGAAAGTTCGGAGCGTTGCACAAACTTGGGAATCAGGTTTATTAAATCTCCGTCGGGCTGATGAATTAGTATGATTTCTTAGTATCAATACTTGAACTTATAATATGAAACATCAGAACTACATAGATGCTCCAAATTTCAAAACATACTTGGACTTTTACAGTTTAGATATCAAGAGATCAAAGTGAAGATTTTTTTTTTTTTTTTTTTTTTTGCAGAAATTTGAGTTTTCCTGCAGTTTGACGAGACATACATAGCCACGTTCCTGAACTGTTACACTCAAGACTATATCTGGTTAAGCCGGTGGCGGGTCACATATCAAATGAAAACGATGCATTGTTCAACGTGACATGCGGGACATGAGCATTAAGGAGCTGTTATTCCGGTCATACAGCTTTGGTTTCTCTGTCTTGTAATATTTCACCATTTTCTTAGTGTGATTTTGGTTACGTGGTCATGATATTGTTATTACTCTTATTTTCGTGTTTGACTAGCTGGCTTTTTACTGCGGTTTGCAGCCTTAAGCTTCCCCGCAACAATATTCACCTAGATTTGATTAATTTACTATATTGGTCGCTTGCAGTGCATACCACGCGATAGCCATATCATTTACCCTTGTTAACGCGTAAGACGCTCATATCGTCTCCTTCGATATACCATGCAACATCGGTTAACTCTGAGCAGCGAACTCATGGGATATAATAATGATATGATTGACCCGGAAATAAACGATTTGACCTCTTTACCTTGGTCATTATTGTGTCGAGGTCATAAAGATGGGCCCCTGTAATGAGTTCTTCGCACAAAGCCTGGATGAACCACGAACCATTCACTCGGTCTCTGATCGCAAAGTAGCCTTTGACAAAAGAACAAGAAAAAAGAAACCACGGACGAAATCAAACACTATTTTTTTTTTTTACTTTTGCCTCGCTTAAAGGGAGGCAGTCCTGAGATTTTCACTGTACTGATAATTCAGAAGAGTAAAAAAATATAACCTTTCACCAGTTTATACGCATGGACATTAAAAATTATCTCCGTATGCGAATTTTGAAAAATAAATCGTGCAAGCGATCGTGTAAGAGCCTGCAAAAAGATGCTACGTCATGCATGCCCTACTCACCAAGTTGACAGCCGTGCCTCTAAAAACCAATTTAAGTGTTCAAATGATCAGTTGTAATTTTACCATAAAATGTGAACGTTTGTGATTTAATTATTCTAAACAAAATATTTCAAGCTTAGTTATATATAATTCATGTCAATTAATATTGTAAACAAAAATGTATATATATTCTAAAATCAAATAAACCATGTACTTGACATCAAATAGGCACGGTCCTTTTCTATATCTTCTGTCCGTGTTGCATACTACTTTACTAATTTACGAGCTTATTTGGTGATTTGAAAGTTTGTGTTTGGTGAAAGTAGTTCATTGGAGGTACCAACAACATATATATATATATTTTTAATTCGTGAGGACTGCCTCTCTTTAACTGTTGTTTTTTTTTTTGTCTTTTCCAGTTACACTATTATATGATAACAGCTTAATCGCCATCTTCATTTCATTGTTCAGTGTTCGTCCCACCACATGCTGTTAAATGTGTATTCAACGTTGATACAATGAACTGGATTTTGCGTATTAATTGTCATTTTCCATTACCAGTTCATGCAATGAACAGAAAACAGAGATAAAAACCAAAAAGAAAAACGGTCATAAGAGACGAATAATAACTAGTTTAGAATTTTTCATTATGCCTGATTCTCATAACTACAACTTTTCATGTTTTCACTTTAATGTGCTGATACAATCGCCACTGGGGTTACTTCATAGAATTATGTCACTACCTAACCTGACATTACAGCAGCATCTAGAATGGTGATGTCTTTGTTCTTGTTGCTTTTGTTCAACCTTGTTCAGAGTTTTACCTTCTGAGGTTGCATGGGCGATGTACATGTCGGCATTATCGGGGACGCCGTCCGTCTCGAGTGCTGCCAAGCAATTCGTTGCCGTATTTCCGGTACTCAGGGTTTGTAGTTCACCCCGTGCTTCCAAGCGATCCGTTGCCATACTTCCGGTATTCAGGGTTTGTAGTTCACTGTCTCTCGCTGGATCGATGCCTTCGGTTTCCTTCGCAAGTGTGTTGAGGAAGCCCCCGTCCTCCAGGTTGTGTGACGTTGGTACGACTGACAGAGTCCGGTCGTCGGTGGCGCTCTTTGTTAATTTGTCTATCGTAAAAGGGCAGTAAAAAAAATCAAACATTTTAGCACAGGATATGTTAATTTAATGATTAAAGCATCATTCTGTTCTCATCTGTTCCTTGGATGAGATTGTGATTCATACAATGATGTATATTGATGAATATGTGAAAACATTCCCTCCATGCAACAACACATTACCGAATTCCAGTCAAACGCATCATAACTTCATTTTAATAATGAGCTAACCACAATGAGGTAAAAAAATTGTCTGTTTTTGTTAATTCTCTCTTTCCTACTTACTTTTTTTTTTATCCGAAAACCGGCACATATTAGATCCCAAGGGAGCCGAAACGCACGTAAATGGGCAGTGAGTGTCCATCATCTTTCTTCATTTTCCATGTCCTATAGGACAGTAAGACCCGCGAAGGAGGATACTGTTCAATATTTCTCACATTTCTCTAACTGGAATGCTTTTAAAATGTATTGTCAGTTGAAACATGATAAATTGCACCTTTTCAGGAATGATTATACAATAAGGGAAAGGTCTTGACTCACGCAAACATCCCTTGTAGGATAATATTATAATAATGACTGCCTAGTATCCCATTCGTTAGAATGAATAATGAATTGTAGGACAACATGAGATTACCGTTAATAACAATGTATTAACCCTACTGTTTTCCTCGCTAATGCGGAATGCGGTTGGAATGAAAATTCTTCCTGCCTTCCTGCATATTCGAAGTGCATTCTTAAAATTCTGACGACATTCTGAGTGCGTTCCAAGCATTCGGGCCCATTCTTGTGGCCAGTCCGAATGTTTTAAGCATGCTTAAAACATTCGAGGAGCATTCGAAGTGGAGAAATATCGATTTTTATTCGAAGGATATTCTAACTGCATTCTAAATATTCCTACGGCATTTATTCTAACGGCATTTTAACAGCATTTGAAACAATCTGATCTCATTTGAGGGAGAATCGGAACGGTGTTGGACCTCAAATTTTGCCAAAATATCTCAAATGTTCATACAATTACCCTCAGTTAAATAATAGTTAATGAAAAGGTTAGAGTAATGGGTTAGGGTTAGGGTTAGGATTAGGTTCAGGATTAGGAGTAGGGTTAGGTTCACGGGAATGGTCTGGGGTAATTGCCCAGGGCCCCAGGGGGTAATAGCCTAGACACTTCCTGGAAAGTTCTGACTGCATTCGAAATGAGTTTGTACCGCATGCGAGACGCTTTCCGACTATCAGACTTCGGGCAGCCATCGAACCGCGCTCGTGCGGCATTCGAAGTGCTTTCTAAAGATTTTGACCCCAGTATTCTGAATATTCCTACAGCATTCCAAGTACATTCGAGCAGCATTCGAGAGCTAATTCGTTGGGAATGTGCCAGAATGGTTCGAGAATGATTCGAAGTACATTCCATGTATTCGAACAGCATTCCTTACCAAATTGTTAGAATTTGATTTTTTTTTTCCCGAATGTGGCACGAATTTGGATAATCTTTAATTCCGACTGGTTCTGCTTGATTCGTGCTGATTCCGAATAAGTGTGACGGGGGTAGCAATACATACTGTATGTCTGCATAATTATAGTGTGCAAACAATGTTCACTAATGTGGGGCTCCTACAATCTACCACAGCTTACCTGTGGGATGGTTAGGGTAGTTGAATATCAAAATATGTTTTAGGCATTATACTGTATATTTCCTTCTTATTAAATATTGCTGTGTTGCTTTTGTATGATAAAGTGTTGCTTTTGTATGATAAATTTTATCATACAAAAGCAACACCCCCCCCAAAAAAAAAAAAAAAAAAAAAAAAAACACACACAGCAAAACAACATTTCATTCAATTCAAACAACTTGTCGGCAGTATTGTTTGAAGGCCGTTTGAAGGCAGTATCCGGTGGGCTGTATTTTCCCCGACTACCGGAAAAAAAGGGGTGAGGTTGATACACCGTTATTTATGGTATATTCAGATTACCGCCCGCGCCAAGACAAGACGGCTGGATATCCAATATTCAGCTTTAGGCCCATATAAATTCATGTTCATTATACATTTTGATGCTTCCAAGCAAAATATTTATATTACATCACATTGCATGTCTCTCTCTTTTTTTTTTTTTTTTTTTTTTTTTTTTGGTACTGATCGTATACAAATGGACATTTTGTTATCCCAGCGTGGCTGTGTATTGCACGCATGTCAGATTTCACATGTTTCTTTGTACATTCTGTAGAAAAAAAAAGTGAAAATAAAATTTGAATCATTTTAACCATAAATGTTCGCTGTAACTGCTATATAGCCGTAATTAACACGGTTTTAGCTCTACAAAATTTGACTGCCACCCTTTTCCCAGTTAATATTATAGTACGAGCTGATTTCAGTGGGACTCTTTTTACGGTAAAAAAGAAAAGAGAGATGCATACTATATAGAAATGATCCATAAAAGTATGATTTCTGATCACCGCGTTCGTGGTGCTGTTCAGTATAAGAGAAGTATAACAAATGGTAATAATAATAATAATAATGATAATAAACTACTGCTAATACTAGTGCAAATTCGAGGGCATAAAGTAGCCTATGCCATATCGGATTCCATTAACGAAGTTGCACCTCCAAAAATGTTTAACATGACTCTCCTCACTTCATTAATCCTATCAAGGCCTGCGTCCTTCTTCAGTACAAGGATGAAAGTGACCCTGCTTCTTCCTCTTTCTGCAATTCCCTGTTTGGGCTCCCAGAGTACGAAGGAATTGGCAGATAGCTCATGAAGAGATATCTCTTTTTCACGGGCTGGGAGTTCTTTTGGTGCACTTCTTGTGAAAAGGTTCACGTTCATTCATTTACTTATTCTCTATCTCCAACAAAACATAGATATACAATTTTGTTTTTTACGTTACAACTTATAAGTGAAACTTATATGTATGCAAGGAAGGTAAAAAGGAAAACGACAAAAACATTGTGAAAATATGGTAATTTATATGGCATAATTATGCTTATCTGCTTTGAGTTCGGCTTTGGGACAGATATGAATAATTCTTACTTCCTCTGCATGCTTGGAAGAAGAATATCTTGGGTTTTCCGATGAGGGCGGGGCAGTTCTTTCCGGAGAACATCTCTTTGATATCCTCCACAGTGATGACGACACCGTCGCTGCCGTAGATCCCTTCCTGTACCCCATGACTCATGAAGACCAGTACCACTGATGTGTGAATCTTCCGGATGGCTCTCTTGACCTCAGCCAGAGCTCTTAGTATCTCCTTCAAATTGGAGCATCCAAATACAAATCGTGATTTCAACACGTGAACTGGGTTTATGGAAGAATTACAAACTGTCCTTTTTATCTCTTATCTATTGATATATGCATATATATATATATATATATATATATATATATGTATATATACAGGTTAAATTGTTCATACTTTTTTCTAGTTAGTTATACATTTATCTATTCATATTTACTTATCAATCCATCTGCCTCTATATGTTTTCTGGTTAACATGCTCTTTCATATTGCAGGGTCGACCACTATTAAAAACAAGATAATTCCTGTGAATGGCGTTCTATTTCTTTAACACTGCCCAGGCGAAAATGAAACTTTAATAGATACAAAGTATTGCATGTAAACTTTTAAACAGACTTTAAAAGAAAGAAACAGGGAATTAATCACACAATATTGGACAACGAAGCTACTCTATCGAAAATCTTAAGTTAATTTTATTTTTGTACGATTTTTAAAGCAAATAATCGAATATGCCATGTCTTTGTTTTCCCAATATCTGTTCCCAGGTATACAATATCCCTAGACAGTATAGATCACAAAGAAAAAGCAAAAATAACAGAATCAAGAAAGACTCCAGTTGTAGGCGAACTAAATTACTGTCGACCACTTCTGTTTATTATCACAATTACTATAAGGTTCCTCGATTATCAAAGCTCAGCTATCAAAGGAAGTTAAATGTATATGTTTTGTTGAAAAATGAAATTTACTTTGAAATTGAAATCAAATTTGAAGATACGAGAAATTAACATTAATGAATAAACAAACATGTAACTATACTTGACACTTTCGATTATAAATGTAGGACATGGAAACTGACAGAAAATTCAAGGTGGTGTAAGAAAACTAAAACACTGAATCCCAGGCACGAATTTAGGGACGAAACAAATTGATAACACAATTTATTTGATTGATTAAAGACTGGGTGAACGCTACATCTGGTTTGAAGAAGTAAACAAATAATGAAAATGATGGCGATGATAATAATAATGATAATAATAATCATAATCATACTATCATTACTATTAATAAAAAATAGTAATAATAATATGACACGCAACAAATACATCCAACAACAACGATAACAAAATAAACAGATTAAAACAAACAACAGAAATATCAGGCGATGTTTTGCCAGCACATGGTTTATTTTTTTTTATTTTTTTTAAATCTTTTTACAGTAGGTAATAAGGAACTAACCTGTCCGGTCAAATTTTGTTTGACAACAGGAGTGTAGCCGATCTCGTTGAACACGTGCGTCACATTGATGACGTCGATTTCTGACCCTTTCCTGACCCCTCTGTCTACGTAGTTGTTGTTGTTGAGAACGAATACAATTCCTTTATTTCTCAGGCTCATGCAGTAGCACTTCAAGAAAAAAGACAATAAAGAAGAAGAAGAAAAAAAAAACCGTTATAAGACATCCGAACATATAGTCGTGGACATCACCGTATTTAGCTATATCTACCATTACTTAGTACACATCCAGAAACATTATATACGTAAACGTTTGCTACTACAGACATGCAAACATATTACACATGTTTTATATATATATATATATATATATATATATATATATATATATATATCATATATATATATATATATATAGAGAGAGAGAGAGAGAGAGAGTTACCTCGCTAGGATCGAGCTGCTCCCTAGTGGGCGTGGCTGGAGTCACGTGTTCATGCTTGTAGTATCCGTCAACATCTGGAGAGATATCTTTTTACGAAGATCATACAAAAGTTCAGCACGAGATAGATCAAATCCTATTGCTTTTGTACACTGCATTATATCATACTATCGTCTCAAGTTATAGGAATATTTCATCTGAATGAATGTTTATCATAATCAAAAGGAAGGTAAAAATGCTAGTTTGGTGTACCTCTCAATTCTAAACATACATGTTCGCTGAATGGAAACGTAATGTGTGTTGCTTTTTCCGTTTTTGTTTTGTTGATTGTGCGTTAATCAGATCTTACATTCATATGCCTTCGTTTGTATACATTCATTCATTATATGACTGTGTATGTGTGTATATATATATATATATAATTTGGTTTTTGAAGTTTAACATTGTTGACGAGACACAAATTATCTACATAAGGTCACGCGTCTCCTAAAAAAATTGTATATAATAAATGAATATACATATACATATAATTATATATATATATATATATATATATATATATATATATATATATATATATAGTATACACATTTATGTGTGTATGTGTGTGTGTGTATAAGCATACACACATAAATAAATAAAATGTTAATGTTGAACCCTGCATGATTATTTCGAGCCAATACATTTCTCTCTTTCTCTCTCCCTCTCTCTCTTCGGGTCAAGTTAATGACTACGTTTATAAAAACTTTTTTTTTTCACTCGCTCTAAAATCGGTTACTGCTCCTACATTATTGTATCAGTGTTGGTATAACATCATAGAAAAACAATAAACTTACTTGGTAGGACACATTCTTGGGAGTTATCCAGGGGTTGGTAATTCTTAATAACAAAACAATACAAATAGAAATGAATAAAAATCATTATTACCTATACAAGGTAGTTTTGCGAGGCAATTACAGTTGGTATTTTGCAGGGTCGGGAGTTCAGCAGGCGACATTAGAGCATATCACGAGCATCCGGAGGTTTTACATATACAGTGGACTCCTGTTATAACGAAATCCTCGGGACCGGCAGTTTTCTTTCGTTAGATTGGAATGTTGTTATAACTGAACAAATAAACAATAGAAATACAGTATATATAGTGGATGACATTGCAGCCCAAATTTTTACTTCGTTATAACCAGAATTTTGTAATAAACGTGGTCGTTATAATAGGAGTGCACTGTAAAACAGGGAGGTGGGAAGAGAAAGAGTGGAATCTCTCTCCTCGTAAACATTCCGATCGACCACAAAAAGAAAATATTCCAGGACGTCCAGGGTGTCAGTTACACGCACCGCAGGAGAACGCTGATAAATCAATTCATACAAGGTCGACCACTTACAGCAGCACTAGGCGTCAAACAATGACTAGTCCATTTGTGCTCAGTAATTGCACAGTAACCATTAGTTTTACAACTCTCCAACTTCAAACAGAGAAGTAAAAATAAAGTGTAAGAGCGTTCAGATGTTTGAATTTTGCCTGTTACAACTACATATATATGTATCTTTGAATTTGGAGTTGAATGATATACATTGATGAACAATTTTGCAATTATTCAACATGTTGATGGTCTACAGGTAGTCAAATGTGGCTTGATCTGTATCATAGTGTATAGCCGTAATCACATATTTTCTTAATTAACCTAGAGGATAGGTAATAATTATGATATTGACTGGCCTTTCTCTCGGGAGGTACCAGATAAATATTGCCCGCACTGAAAACATATTGCCCTCGTCTTCGACTCGGGCAATATGCTTTCAGTTTGGGCAATATTTTCTGGTACCTCCCTCACGTCCAGTCAATATTATATAAATGTCACTACAGATTTTGCAATTCATATTTACCACACGACTTCATGGTTTGACTCTACGGGACAAGGATGTGAAATTGTTCATGATATCAGAGCCCTGATGTGAAAGGAGTTCCAGAGTGAGGGCAATTTCCCCTTGGCGCCATTTTGTATTCAAAGCTGCAATTTTGCTGACACATATTGCCAATATGTTGGAACTATTTCTCATTCCTCTCGAAAAAAATCCCAAAACTACAACCCGTACTTCATACGGTAACACTCCAATTCGTGCCCAGGCATAACTAGAGCAACAAGAACATCTCAGCTCAAATTGCTTTGTTCTAATTAGATTTGATGTGATTGCTATATTCCTTTTTCGTACGTTAATGTAGCACATAGTCAGTTAAACAAAGTTATTGAGTAACATTTGAATCTAACGGTGAAAAAGTGCAAGAAAACAGGTACATGCTTAACTGAAATGTACGGCATTGTTTTATGATGATTGCAAATAAAGACGAATAGGTGTCATTCTAAGCATATTCAGACTTTAAGATATCATGTTCCTATGCTTAGAAAGGCAAATTATGTAAATAAATTAAGGTGTAATAGAATGCAGGAGACTGTTATCAAAAGCAGACGCGAGGATAAGTGCCTCATCACAGATTATACAATGCGACAGTGTAAATGGATAATCGATTTACCACCGACCAAGAGGGAAAAATGTTCAGTGGTGCAGAGTGCAAATGTGTGGACAGTTCGTATGGCGATGATTTGTGCGTATGGTGTTTGAAAGGTCTAGATGTCATTTATAGCTAGTGCTTTTTTTGACAAAGCAATGGATAGAATGCGGTCTGAGTTCGCAATCAATAATTACACGGCTCATTTTCGTAGAATAGTATTGAGTTTGCTTTGACTGAACCCCAATTTCCACATAATGATGCTAACAGAACATTCAAGGCCTTTTGAGAGATTTTTCTTTCAGACGGTATAAAATAGAATTCCGATACCTCTAAAAACTGAGGTACGTAAATTATATGCTCATTCCACGACAAATTTGCATCAATGCATACCTTGTACCTAAAAAAAAAGTTCAGTAGATTTTTTTTTTGACAATGGGATGTCCGACAATTAAAACTAGTTATGAGTATAATTGACATTTGAAAAATTATGAAATGTATATTTTATAAGAAATGGAAATTGTTCAGAAATATATAGTAATGATTTGTTCCACCCCCTCAAACGTACTTTAAATATTTCTCAAGTTAATTTAGCCGTAAGACCTTCAAAGATTTTATCGGAATGAAAAAATATTTGTATCGTTAAAAAGTATAAACTTATAAGCAAAGGTGAATGTAATATTGTTAACAAAGTTATTTAATTGAACTCTGTCTGCACTCGGGTAGTAGAGTATTTATATCACCGTATTTTGTCTAATAGTATGGCCAAGTACATCGAAGAAGGCATCGCACTATTAAATGATAGCATTGTGTTCGACCGATCCGTAATATAAGATTAAATGTGTCAGGCGTGTTTATGAAACAAATTCGTGAAAAACCAAACAAAAGCAACCGGAAACATTTTTACGCCCATCAATGTCTTCACGATCGATAAAGGTGGGCAATCAACTCAACCCTCCTGTTTAAGTCCAAAGTTTGGATTGCTGCAATCTTACGTAAGCCTTTGGTATCGCAACTGAATACCAAAGTGCATTATATCTCTTCGAGGATGATGTCGATTAAGACTGGCTACCAAACTATACTTTGTGAAAGATGGGTAAACAAAAGAGGCAAGACAGTAGTGCAATAGTTCGAGAAGCTTCCTCATTACGCGAACTTTGGTCTGCTCCTAATTCAGGCAGTTGATTTGTTACACTGTAAAAACATCGGTGATAGATTTAACACCACGGGTGTTAAATCTAACACCGATCAAACTTCAATAAAGAACCACACCCACTGTGATGCACTGTGATGCACTGTGATGGTGTTGAAAAGTGTTCACCTGACACTTCATGGTGATAATTTGTACCTGGTGTTATTTTGACACTGTACTGGTGTTAATTCAAAAATGACACCACATGGTGTTGATTTGATATTTGTTGGTGTTAATATCAATGGTTTAACACCCGTCCAGCTTCAATAAGAGACCACACCAGCTGGTGTTACTTTGGTGTAAATTTATTTTCACATTTTTTCAAAAATCTAGTATTTTAATGTAAAATTCTTGATCGTCTTGTTTAAATTAAAAATCAACAAGAAGTGCAGTTACTGAGAAACTCTTCAAAAAAAAAAAAACAGTTTAAAATTTGGAAATGACACCCGGGGGTGTTAATTTAACACCATAAATGAGCACCGAAAATTTAACACCAGCTAGGTGTTCACTATTAAACACCGGACTTTTTGAAGTGTACGTTTCCCCAAATGACCCTGAAAATATATATCTGTGACGAATTACCCTTTCCTAATCTCTGTCTATACTTTTTCTGATTTCATCCCTTCTCTCTCTGTCTCTACCCTTTTATCTCTGTCATGATAATCTAACTTGATACTTGATAAGTATCGAAGGCAATGATTAGCGCTCAGAGCATTCGACATAGCTTTCGAAACTAGTTTCGAAGAAAGCACATTCTACTTTGTATGATACGTTAAAGGTCAGCAGTTCCTTAAAAAAATGACGTAACTTCAGACGTCCCCAAGTAAATCCTTTTTGCCAATAAGGATACTGTTGCATAATGATGAAAGCAGAAACTAAAGTAAAGTTCACCGCATGTTAAGGTTGACTTGAATAAAGAGAGTAAAATCACATAGAGAGAAGGTTGACGCTAAGAACATTTTGGAACTATCTCAACTTCGGTATTTTACACATTCTGATGTCAGTCACAAATAGGTCTTGCGTAGAGTATGAATGAGGCGATGTCATGTGGATTTTGCTCTCATGAATCATCTCACATTGCTTTGTAAATAATTATACACTGTCTCTCATGAAGGCAATTATTAAATTATATCGTTTGAATCACGTTATTATCTCAACTGGCTTTACTATGTAGCAGTAACGACAGCTTTTAGGCCAGATTATAGACACTATGTATGTATACACACACACACACACATACATACACACAAATGTATATATATATATATGTATATATATATGTGTGTGTTTGTGTATGTGTGTGTGTGTATTACTATACACTGTCTTTCATAAAGGTAATTATTAAATTATATCGTTTGAATCACGTTATTATCTCAAATGGCTTTACTATGTAGCAGTAACGACAGCTTTTAGGCCAGATTATAGACACTATGTATGTATGTATATATATATATATATATATATATATATATATGTATATATATGTATATATATATATATATGTATATATATATATATATATGTATATATATATATATATGTGTGTGTGTGTGTGTGGCGTCAAAAGCAACACTGAATATTAACATTGAAATTTTGTAGTAATTGTCATTTAGTATTGTCGTCTACAGCTAAAGCCTTATTAAAATCTCGCTGTTCCTAAGCTAACTTATGTACATACGATAACATAGGTGAAACCAGGTGGTAATTGGGCAACATGCTAAAGAGGGTTGCTATACCCTTTATGAATGCTTACCGTGACTACGCGTAATCTCCTCTTGATGTAAATTGCGATTGGAATAACGAGGAAGACCAGCGACAGAAATGCCAAATATGGCAGCCATGATTTACCTAAGAAGCAGGCAAGACAGAAACGAGCCATTTTATATGTTTACATGTTGAAACGCTTGAAACAACTGTAATATTAAAGCCTTAAACCAAAAGCATTAATCATGCTACTCATCCCACCCCAAGCAGGAAGGAGTAAAATGAATCTTATATCCAAAATAATGTATGTAATGACATTTGATACTTGCCTCCAACTTCCTAAAATTCATCATTTATCCGGATATTGTTGACTTTGCCATATCTCTCCCTCTCCCAGTTTAAAGAAACACATTTCACTGGCAAAGTGCAGCCTCCATCCACAGACATTGAATATGCCTTTTCTCTCTCCAGATTTAGCTATTTGAAATATAAAATAATGTTCTTAATATCTTTATATATATATATATATATATATATATATATATATATGTATATATATTTGGTCAGTTATTTTAGATTCCACAGGAGTTTCTTTTTCAGTCATTTGAAATTAAAATAAAGGTTATTACAGTAAGAAACACAAATTGTAATAACTCAACTACGGGAATACTCTCATGACGGCTTGAAAAGCAAACAGATGAAAAATACAATAATAATTATTTCATCATGTCTGAGTATTGAATACAGAATTGTTCAATACTTATCCTTTGGTATGAAAGAACAAATGAACGTCTGGAAGACTACAAATGAGAGCCATGTAATATATGATATTGATGTAATGAAAAAAAAAAAATTGGCGAAAATGCGAGATCGATGTCATTCCGTACACTGATTTTTTTTTTTTTTTTTTTGTTGTTTGTTTAACTGTTTCACCGCCATTCGTGATGCCGTCATGGATCTCCGTTCAGTGTTGAAAGTTCGAAATGATATTTGTTCTATGAAAGAAACCCAACTCTGTTTCTACATCATGTTAGCAATAGATTTCCCAACTCGATTGTCAATATGTTACAGACAAAGCGATGGACACATTTCATTAAGCAAAACTTTGCTGGAGTAAAGTTGTGTGATCAAACAAACACGAGATACAAAATTTCATGAAAAAATACATAGAAAATAAGAGAATTATGGAAAGTTAGACATATTCTGAGAAAAAAAAAGATGATGTCATCGCATACATTTCCTAACATTTAACAATAATACAATTAACATCTATGATAAGACTGAACTCAAGTACCAAAATTGCGAAGACATTTACAAGTTCCACCACCATGCCCCTTCTGTGTTTCGTTTTCTCTCTTTTCTTTTACACGAATGTTACAAGAATTGTACGTCTCTGTAGTTATTCCAAAGAAAAAGTAAATATTATGACAAGTTACCAACCTCGTAGATTGGTATGAGCGTTATGATTCTTGTCAGTAACGTGTGACACAGCGTTGCTGTCCGTGGTTGGAACGTCGGTCACATGTTTGGGTGAGGCAGACGAAATCGCGTGACTTGTTGGCGACTGTCGTGGGGTTGATGCGACTGGCAGGTAACGGTGACGTATTGCCAGGTGGTGATGAAAACATTACATTTGAAACACACACACACACACACACACAAAATAATCATTAGGTAACCTTTTTTCATGATTGTTGCAAGTCACTTTTTACAATGCTTTCATACCCATAGTGTACAAACTTTACTGTGTATTTATCGCTGTTGTTGTTTTTATATGAAAGTGATATGTACGTCAAGTGGACCCTTTTTTAAAATCAGCTGTGTTGAAAAGGGTTATCCACCCTATTGCTGGAAATAAATAAATAAAATAGTAACAATTTATCATTTTTTTCTGTCGTTGTCGTTGTCATCCTCCTCCTCCTCTTATTTATCGTTATCATTGTCGTATTCATAGTATTAAATCGAAGACACAGTGGGCCTTTTCCCTCGCTTTGCAAAGACCGGTTACTTATTCAGCATATTTTCCCCAAGCCTCGGTTAGGATACTGGAACACATGTAATTAAGCTATGTCGCTGAATGTTCTTCTTTTGAACGTAGCTTGGGAGGAAATCGCTCATATGATGAATTGGGTTTTAAGGATGCTTTTCCCTACAAGATTGTGAAGTCTTAGAAAGAAATCGTGGAATACATTTATAAACTTCGTCTATCTCGACATTTCTGTGATGAAAAATCACATGAAGACATGGTATTGTCAACATTCCGGTGACGCTTTAAGTTGGCTAAACGTTAAGTTAGCCCCAACACAAAAAACAACACAACAGTAACCTTATAATTAGGTAAGTTTTGAAAAACAGTCTTACTTGCGCAAGTTGGAAACGGTGACGAGAAGCTTCCGTCACTCCTGCAAGTTGAGAAGTCACTACCAGAAAGATGGTACCCCTCTTCGCAGGAGAAGTCGCACCTGGTTTCGATGTCGACTCGGCGATTGGCGTGACATTTGTCCGGTACGACAACGAGGTGGTCTGTTATCGATGACGGACTTACAAGGCAGGAATCAGCTGTACACGAAAGATTGAAGCCAGAAGATCAAAATAATCGACACGTAAAGATTTAGAGATCAAAATATGGCACAAGTTTTATATATATGTATATATATTATACATATATATATATATATATATATATATATATATATATATGAGAAGAACGAGTCTCAAATACGCCATGGATCCAACGAGAAGGTTTTTTATTTACAACATTTTCAGCCTGCCTGAGGCCTTCGTCAGTGTAGTGTATACTATGACATCACTGACGAAGGCCTGAGGCAGGCTGAAAATTTTGTAAATAAACAAAAACAAAAACAAAAAACATTCTTGTTGGATCCGTTCTTCTCATAGTTACAACATTCGATATCCAACACGTGGAAAGTACAAATATATATATATATATATATATATATATATATATATATACATATATATATATATATACTGTATATCATAAAAAATAGGTATATATATTGATAGATGGATACAAAAAGAGATAAAGAGAGAAATTCTGAGAGGGGAGAGGCCACGCAGTACATTTCATTATGCCCTTTCATGATTTGGTTGATTGAAGTAATGCTCTCTACATAATGTCAACACTGGATTGACAGCACAGTTCAGACTTAATTATGTAAACCTTGAAATGAATTCATAAATAATAGGCCACGCAGTACATTTCATTATGCCCTTTCATGATTTGGTTGATTGAAATAATGCTCTCTACATAAGGCCAAAAAAAAAAAAGTGTTTGTTTGCCCTTAATTGTCAAAACCCAAGAGGGTCGGTAGGTCGATTTTTTTTTTTTTTTTTTTTTTTTTTTTTTTAATACAGGGTACCCTTTTTTCCATGTCAATGCACTCAAAACTCCAAGAGATTCATTCAAATTTACGTCTTGCAAGGACCCGGTACGCGAGGCAGAAACGCTCACTGACAAACACTAACGTTCATCTTTGTTAAATTTTGCAAACAGCTTCAAAAAAGTACCTTCCAGTGAGATGCTGGCAACTGAACTCCAAACAGTTTTGGTGCCATGACAGCTGGTAACGGATGCTGCAAAAGTAGCCATCTTGTGAAGGGCTGCACACTAACCCATTTTTTTTGCCGGTCCGACCTGTCTCTGTCGGACCGGTAAATGCCCCGTTTTACCATTTTTTACAGGTCCGAACAGAAAATTTACCCGTCAACAACGACAACATAAAAAAACATTAAATGACTTGCAAACTTATTTTCTTGCTTTTTATGGATGTACCCCCCCCCATGTACATTTTACAGATTATTTTTTTTTTTTAAACTTGCATTATTTATTGCACAAGAAATTTAAAGACAGGAAAAAATAGAATGTTTGTTAATTAGTGTAAAATGATAATGAACAAAATCAGATTGTATCAAATGCGTTTGTGACTTTTTCTAAACATCAGCGCACGAACTTGCTGCGTAACCTGCTCTTGGTGGTCAATTGGATTGCGATGATTTAATGAATTATTTTAGCTGTGATATTTTCTGATGCAAGCGATACAAGGGGTTCTTTATTTTTCTCCCGATAATCTCTTCGCATTTGTGCATGCGTTCTTGAAAGGTACACGACATGCAGGGCCGAATTCGCAATCCTTTTTGCGCCCATTTCCACCTCAAATATAAGCGGGATTGTGACGATTTCATAAATTACTTCGGCTGTAATATTTTACGATGCACGCGCCAAAAGGGGTTGAAAATGCGTCCTTTATTTTTTCCCGATAAACTCTTCGAATTTCGTAAGTGCGTTCTTAAAAGATGTACCACGCGGCCGCATTCATGATACTTTTTTGCGCCTATTTCTACCTCAAATGTCAGCGGGATTGTGACGATTTCATAAATACTTCGGATGTAATCTTTTGTGATGCACGCACCAGCTAGAATGGTTGAAAATGCGTTCTTTATTTTTCTCCCCATAATCTCTTCGCATTCCGTAAATGCGTTCTTAAAAGATATACGACACGGTCAAAAATCATGATTCTTTTTGCGCCTATTGTTTCCTCAAACTTCAACGGGATTGCGATGATTTTATGAATTATTATTCGGCTGTAATCTTTATGATGCACGGGCCAAAAGGGGTTGAAAATGTGTCCTGTATTTTTCTCCCTATAATCTCTTCGCATTTCGTACATGCGTATACGACACGGCCGAATTTACGATCCTTTTAGCGCCTATTTCTACATCAAATATCAGCGGGATTGCGATATTTCGTTAATTATTTCGGCTGTAATCTTTTGTGATACATACACCAGAAGGGTTGAAAATGCGTTCTTTATTTTTCTCCCGATAATCTCTTCGCATTTGTGCATGCGTTTTCAAAACTATACACTGCATGCAGGGCCAAATTCGAGATTCTTTTTGCGCCTATTATTGTTTACTCAAATTTCAACGGGATTGCGAAATTTTCATGAATTATACTATACTCGGCTGTAATCTATATGATGCAAGCGCCAAAAGGGGATGAAAATGTGTCCTTTATTTTTCTCCCGCTAATCTCTTCCCATTTCGTACTAACGGCCGATTTCACGTTCCTTTTTGCGCCTATTTCTACCTCAAATATCAGCGGGTTTGTGGCGATTTCATTAATTACTTCGGATGTAATATTTTGTAATGCACGCACCAGAAGGGTAAAAATGTGTTTTTTATTTTTCTCCCGATAATCTCGTCGCATTTGTGCATGCGTTTTGATAACCAACACGGCATGCAGGACTGAATTCAAGATCCTTTTTGGGCCTATTATTTCCTCAAATTTCAACGGGATTGCTTTGATTTCATGAATTTTTATTCGGCTGTAATCTTTTATGATGCACGTACCAAATGTGTCCTTTATTTTTTTTTCTCCTCTATAATCTCTTCGCATTTCGTACCGTTGAGCTTTTGAAATGTGTACGACGCGGCCGGCCGAATTCATGATCCTTTTTGGGACGATTTCTACCTCAAATATGTAAGCGGGACTGCGATGATTTCATGATTTTTTTTTTCTCCCTAGTATTATCTCTTCACATTTTGTGCATGCGTTCTTAAAAAGTACACGGAAGGGCCGATTTCGTGATCCTTTTTGCGCCTATCTTCATTGTGAGATCATTCTGAACGAATGAAAATATTCATTTGTGAAATGACTGTGTAAAATGAAACTGAACGCAATCAGATCCATTTACTGTATCGCTGAATATCGAATATGTTTTTACTTTTCTAAAAATCGACACAAGTAAATCAGTTCTAACATGTCAACTGCCACGCTGCTGCGAAGCCGGGATCGGATCGTTAGTAAAATGACCCAGAAATGCGTGCGCTTCTAATTCTATCAATGCTTCTTGTCTGGCATGACCGCCGATCGCAAGCAAACGAAAAGCAGATACATGCTTTGCATGTATTGCATGGCATGGCAGTGCGTGAGCAGCGCCAATGCGCAAGCTGGCGCGAATACTGGTCGCCAGTGTGCAGCCCTGCATGCATTGATTGGATTTCGTGCGCGTGCACGCATGTGAGCCAAAAAGGTAGCTACATTGTAGCATGCAATGCATGCTATAAAACGTAGCCTGTGTACCCGTGCGGCCGAACACAATTACGACGGGTCGATGAGATGAAAAAACAAACATTTTTAGACTTTTTTTTTTTATTCTTTCTCTAGCTTAAAATGGAAAATTTTGGGTTTAAAACCATTCACAAATTTGTAGAAGATGAAATTTGTGGAAAAAAATAAACTTGAAATAGCAAAAAAAAAAAAAGAAAAAAAAAACGCGACCCGAAATTTCCGTGATTTTCGGTCGGTCGCGAAGGGCAAACAAACCATTTTTTTTTTTTTTTTGGCCTAATGTCAACACTGGATTGACAGCACAGTTAAGACCTAAGTGTGTAAACCTTGAAATGAAATCATAAATAATAGGCTTCAAGAAAATTCGTAGAATCCTTACTCATCTTCAAGAGGTGTGATCTACCAGTAGAAAAATTAACTAGTCGCCATTCTCAATTACATGTAGGTATTTAACAAACACGGATATGGCAGTTATAGTGGGCCATGCTTACCGATGCAAGTTGGAAATGGCGAGGAAAACGAACCGTCACTACCACAGGTCGACGTGTTGCTGCCCGAAAGATAAAACCCGACGTCGCACGAAAATTCGCACTGGCCATCGATGTCGATTCGGCTTCTGGCAAGGCAATTACCCGTTTGGACAATGAGGTGGTCTGTTATCCATGAGGGGTTGACTAGGCAAGAGTCCACTAGATATGAAAAAAAAGGTAGACTAATGTAGACGCAGGGCTATTTTGAGACAAGAGAAGATTATTGACGTGAATATGGAGAAAAAAACATTGTGAAACCAATGAAATGACGGCTGCAAAAACGCTGCTTTCAAGCAGCTGTACATTTATGCTTTCAGATGTAATTTCAAATTATAGCAAATTGAAGTCCTTGCTTCACACAATACCAACGTTTAAAAAATCAGCTTTGGCGACCACATAAGATAGTTTGACTATAACACTTTGAATGCACCAGGGTGAATTCGAACCCATGTTTTGTTTGCTTGTTTGTTTGTTTGTTTGTTTGTTAGAACAGAGCCTTATATCAGTAGACAATATAAACGTATCATTAAAATTGAAGACATGAGATATAAGAACGGCCCAAGTCCAAATTTGGCTATTGCCTTTGGAAACCATTTACGAAGTCATGCAAATAAAGATAATCATTCAAGTGGCTATTTTACATTCAAATTTGTATGAATAACATCCCAATAACTGAAAATACTAAAAGCAGTATGAAGTTATTTTTCATTTTTATTTTTCCAAAATTTTCTCTTATGGACTTGGGTCGTTCTTATATTCAGGTAATCAATTCTCAATGAAACTGTAGTGATAAGAAACAGGAGTCTACCTATGCAGGTTGGAAATGGAGGAGAAAATGTTCCGTCTCTCCCGCACGTCGAGACGGTGCTGCCTGAAAGCCGGTAACCGACGTCGCAAGAGAATTCACATCCGATATCGACGTCGACTCGTTGGCCGGCTGCGCAGTTGCCCTTACTCACAATGAGGTGCTTCGTCATCGACGACGTACTCACAACGCACGAATCAGCTGAAATAAATCAATTAGCATATGAAGCACAAATGACAGACTATTTGATCGAATTTGATGGACAAACAGAATATGAAGCATATCCACAGAAAATAAAACAGAACTCTCTCACGATATTCGTCTCAACCAAACCTTGACAGAGTTTGAGTATTAAAAAGGAGGCCGGCTTTAACCAAGGTGTTCAAAAAGTTGAAAATAGACTCATATATTACGCAGATACTATTGACTCAGTTGATGCAGCACATTATAGAGGCAAGCAGATTTGGTCAGCAATTTCAAAGTAAGGATATACAGCATGCCGCACTGAGACAAGGGGTGGGATGACGGTAGCGTGAAGGCTGGTTTATCAATGTTATAATATATAAAGACATATTTTTTTTTTTCAGCAATGCCTTATCATCCACAATGCCCCTTTTGTACAGACCACTCACATTTGTTCTAAAATTTGTCGGGATTTTCGCTTCTCGAAATGAGCACATTTCTTTTTTTAATCAATACCTTACAGAGCCAAATAAAGGTAAGATTCATCCAAGGCCGTTTATGATAGTGTTTAGTATGATCAGAGAAATTCTCACGAATCGTCACAATGTCGTTCGGTATTGAGCAAATAGTCAACCACGCAACAATGTACCAAACCAATACTATGCCACTTTTTTCTGTTAGGAGAACAAACATCCATTATACTGTATAGTTTTATATAAATGATGCACATGACAGAGTGGATCGGCGAGATTTGAATGAGCGAGTGGTTTAAGACTGTTTCAAAGTGTGTTTATACATGGGGCCCGTAAATTCATTGAATACAACCACTTTCCCCCATCATGCGTCCAGTAAACCTACAACACTATACAAGGTGTGAGCCACGCGTTAGGATTTTACCGGATGCATGGCCTGCGTTCGGATTTTTAATACCGGACGCATGGCTCAATGTGGATCAGCAAAAATCAATGCATAACAATTGACCAGTCAGTTGCAGAGATTCTAAAGCCCACTGTATAATCCTAAATGACTCAAACTTAGGATGCTTACCTTGACATGATGGCACGTTTGGGGCAAAACTCCCATTGTTACAGCACTGGATTTGAGGACTGCCTACCAACTGGAATCCCGGTGTTCTACACGAAAACGAGCACGTCTGTTCACAGCTTATGCTATCACCCGGCGCACACGAACTCAGCAAAGGATAGGAGTAGGTAGGGATGGTGCACGGTTTATCTATGTTTTTGCAAATTAGAAAAAGCAATTGTAATGTTCGGGCTATGGATGCGGGCGGAGGGGAGGGCGATGTTACAGCAACAGTCGCACTTTTTTTCGTTTTTTTCGGTTTTTTTTTTTTTTTTTTTTTTTTTTTTTTACATAATATTACCAAGCTCACCCTAGTTGTGCCGGTCTGAAGATGGAGATGAACAAATCTTAAGAACTTGCAGTAAACATCTTCATTTCCCTTATATTTAAACCTGAGTCCCAGTAATGGAGACAGTTCTTTCGTTCATATCACACGTCCAATGAGCAATGACAGTTACGTTACAGCAAGAATAGCAGTAAAATTAACGTAATTATTCCTGAGGTCACTACAGCTTGAAGACACTATTGAGCATTGTGGTGCTAACACATACACACACACACACACACACATAAACACACACGCACACATAAAATGCACACCTATACTTATGTAAGAATAAGAAAAAAGACATGTTTTCATTGTAAAGCAAGGTATGGATAATAATCATTATTCCCAAAGGAAGAGTAATTCACAACTGGAGTCCGTTGATGAGGTATGCAATAATGTCACTCACACTAATTCCAGATGTTGACAACTGAAATACTCCCAGGTAATTGGTGACTGTCAAGGTTTTTGAAGAAATTAGACACTTATGTAAAGCAAAGTGCATCCTTTCCATGCTTAAAAGATTGGTTTGCATATGAAGTGTGCGATTCTTAGTTGGTCAGCGAAATATTTGAGCATGTGATTCTACATGTTATGATGAGACATGGTACTTTTACTGAGTAGTAATTGAAAAGATGAGTTTTGTTTTTATGTTTTAGCTGAAGTATATACATGCATTTCATGGAAATACTTATGTGATTACACATATTGAATCGTGTGCAGCTACTTTATGATAAAAAAACCCCCAGCTTACACTTGTGTGAATGTGTAAGATTCATATTGCGGTGATGAACATTTCTTGTGAATTATTTTACTTTTTTGAACGCATGTTTTTATATGAAATTCTACCTTTGTATGCATTTATTGAGAGGTAGATAATGAAATGGATTATTAATTTGTGATAAATAATATCTATATGTGCAATACATTTGACACAGCGTTGGTATGAACGACAATCATTCCTTTAATATTAATGTGAAATTCTTCATTCACTTTGAGATAAATACAATAAGCACTTAGATAATTTCACGCCAGGGTATCTGAAATGAATACCGAAACGACTTTATCATATCGTCTGATCTTATTAGGTTATCTCTTTTATTATTGTATATAATTTAACTACATTGTTGTTGCTCTGCTTATGAGCAGAAACCTGTAGAAGCATAATATCTTTTATGCTTAATATGGATTAGATAAAAAGTATGGGAAAGGATACATACCGTGGAGAATTCCTAGTGACGTCAGATAATCTATCATCGCCAGGCCCAAAGCGTCGTAAGTTGGGCTAAGTCCGTGATGATGAGTAATAAGCAGCTTCTTCTGGGTCTCAACGTCAGTCGCAGTTCCATCGTAAACCCAGAGTTCACCCCAGCTATGTACTCTGCCCCTCACTAAGTATTTGATTGTGCGACAACATATAAAAACCTATCCCAGAGAAAAAAAAGGAAAACAGATAAACCAGAAACATCAAAGAAAAAAGGTTGATAAAAAAAAGAGTTATACTAAATTTACTGCAAATGTATCGAATAATATCAAGGCCTCATGGATAAATGATAATAATGTGACAAAGTAACAATGCATCAAAATCTCATCAAAATCATCAAAAGTCATATCAAGAAATACGAAAAATACATTGAAAAAAAAAAGAAAAGCAATGACCTTACAGAGAATTTGCAAGAGAGAAGATGTACTTACTGTTTTTTGGTGTGCTGGCGGTAACAATACACCTTCGAAATCAGAAATCTCGCCTGTGTCAGGGAATAGATGATATGTACAGATGAAATATTATCATCAATTCGGAGACTTTTATTTCCTGAGTTTCCTTTCGGGAAATATCGGTTTTATACTGTCTGTATTAATTTTCATTGAAACCTCTGTTATTGCATAATCAGAGTTCTTACAAATAGTCATCAACACGCATACGCTGTACGGCTCAATTCCATTGAGTTATTTTTTTTTTCCTCTCAACAAATCAGATAAAAAATGCAAACAGTATACATACCGGATTATTTTGTTACCCTTGGAAGAGGTAAACCTGTCTTGGGTACTGCAATCAGAGGTGAAAATATCACTCTTAATATGCACTTTTTCGACTCAAAGCCATTTTCACTTTTCTATGAATTTTGACAGCAATAGATATTTACTTGTGGTATGACTTGTCTGCAGCTTGTTTTTTCACCGTCATAAAAAAAATTGAAAGTTTCATGTCTGATATTTTTGATGTCTGATGCTTTCAGTATTGTCACCTACGCCACCTTGTAAGAATAATAATGGTAGAGACCAGAGGGCTGTACCAATATCATTACCATGGCGTTATTAATTTATATACCAGGGTAGAGAGGGATTTGGTTGGTTAAAAATTTTTGTCTAGGGATGCAGGTACTATTCGAACCATCGGGATTCGGACGTGCGATTGAAAGTCAAGAGTCTTATCCACTAGCTGCCACAGCACCCCCCCCAAAAAAAAAAAAAAGAAAAAAAAAAGAAAAAAGAAAACACAAAACAAAAACAAGAACACAAACAAAACAAACAAACAAACAAAAAACAGAAAATACAATTGGGTAGTTCGTGCAAAGGGCGATTGTATCACATGGATGAATTCTCCCTGAAAGTAATAACATTTTTTCATTAAGCCTCGTAAAGCAACGATCATTTATTACTTGCATAATTAAGAACAATCATACCTGGGTCTGTCACGTACTCTACAGGTCCTTCACCGTGTAAGGTCCTCAAACAACCTGTGGATTGTAAGATGCAAGAGACTGTCACATTCCGTGTCTCTCGCTATCGACTGTATTGAATGATTTTCTCTTTGCTTTTTCTTTTTACATGTTCTTTGAATATCTGGGCGTACCCAATCCGTTTATTACAAGCTACTGAAATCTCCGTAGGCTTTGATGCCCAGAATCCCCCAAGCACCCGTAGACGACCAGTCTACAAGTATTACGTACACTCTAAGAAAAATAAGAAGGGTGCATTTTTCGGACCCCAAAGGTGCAAAGTTTCATCTCTTGGTGCTACCATTGTGGCACTGGTGTGGAAGGTGCAAAGTTGCACCTGTAAAGGTGCTCCCGGTTTGACACTGGTAAAGGTGCAATGTTCAACCTATTTTACTTACAGTGTAAGCGTTTCTGCAATGTGAATGTATGTCATATGTTATACATTTCTAGTATTTTGTAGTCCTTGTTCATTTCATTCATTTAATTTCCAACAAAAGTATAAAGTACAATAAATCATTTGCATATGTTCTATAATAAAGAAAACATAGTTTACTAGTATGCAATCACAAAAGGCAAACTGTACTAAACTGAATTGTATCAAGGAAAAGTTAATGGAAATGGAGGAACCTGCTGAAAAGCCTGGTTTGTAGAATGCAGTCCCGTCATGAGCAATAACTTATAGTAATGAGTAAACAAAACCATAAGGGAAATTGCCTGAAAAACAGGGCAATTATAAAACAAATCAAATGCATACAACCGCACACACAAACGTAAAACAAAGCAGCTCTCTAATAAAGAGGACAGACGTTGAAAGAATAAACAGGAGATCAAAATGGACAAGAAAATGGGGACAGGGAAAGGGGCCAATGAAGAGGAGTTCAAGGGTCAATATCAACGCACTAACTTACAGATGTATAATAAAGAGACTGTGTTGTTAAGATAAATCAAGCAAAATTAATGACAATGGAGTAATGAAATAAATTAACGGCTTTCAAAAACGCAAATCCCTTTTGATATAGGAATGTAAAAAAAAAAAATCTGTAATTTCAAAATCAATTCTAATAAAACTTAGAATTCCAAAAATTAGGATCGCCGAAAGATGTATGATATAGATTTTGAAGAAATGGACCTAAACAATGGCAAAAGAAATTCATTAGATTGTTTGGTAGGATATGAATATACGCTTTTATTTTCAATAAACATAGAATCAAACACAAGAGGGAGGGAACGATTTGTTAGTTTGTACATAAACCGTTCTAAATGTAATCAATATATTAAATCATTAATTTTTAGAATGTTATTTTCATATAACATTAGTAAAACATTTAATGCATACACAATCAATTTCAAATGTGAGTAACTTGCATTTGTATGTTCACAAAATATAGCATGTTGAAGAAAGAATCATGCACACCAACAAAAAGCAAAATGCATACTCATAACATTAACTGTGATGGGTTCCATTCGTGTTACCTAAAATCGATTATTAATATAATTAAAAAAGGGTCTTAATATGTTAAAAGAAATTTATTTACTACTGCAAATTGTTAACAAACAATTCATTTTACAAGTGTTGCTGCTCTATCATGCACTATTCTGTACAAAAGTCATGCACAATGATATATATTTGTTTTATATATATGTATACGTATATACTCAATACATAATCAAATATCAATAAAAATGAATAGATATTAGAAAATTATGACATGTGTAAAATGTGTAATTGTTGCTATTGATATAAGACACTTTTTTTTAATATGATTCATTAAAAATAAAAATTACATGCTGTAAACAATAAAAACAAGTAACAAAGCACGTACCGATGAAGACGCAAATCGAAATAGCTGATGACACTTTCATTTTGTAGCCTAAGCGCTTTCGCGGTCAGACCCGAAATTTCTTGCCTGTGGACTGGACGTGGGATGCCCGCGTGAGGTCTTTCTGGACGAGAAATGGATTTGAAAAATCTGTTTAAATTTTTCTCTTTGTCTCTGCATTTTCTCGGAGTACGTTAATGAAGATTTCAGAAACTTAATACGCTTTTATAGCAAGATTAATTCAACAAGTTGTTTCATAAAGAAAGGGTCTATTCTGTCACACTGTAATCACGTTCATTTCAATGTTTGGTCCTACCATGACGCTTTATACACGCACTGCATAAAGCGTCATGGTAGCCTCTTTTTTACTTGTTTGATTTGTTTGTTTATTTTTTTTTTGACGGAAAAGAATGTAATATCAACAGCATATCTTCACAAGCTTACTCTTGACCATTTCTGCGCCAGGGACTCTGGGCTGTGTCTACAACGCTTTGTTGGTTTGTGTGTTCCAAACGGCATTCAAAGCATACAGAGGGTTATAGAAAATAGCTGGAATCTTGAACCATTGAGCATATGCTTGCATTCTTGTGTAGATTCTTTTTCGTATTGCGCAAACGTTAACAAAATGTAGCACTTTTCTGCGAGTTTGTCCCTTTAACATCAAGTTGGTTCATTTTTTAAAAAGTTATCAAATAGATTTTATTCGACTCTTCCGACCCCATTTCGGGGTATGAGAGTACAACACATAAATATGGTCATTACAATATAAAAAGAATACATGTTTGTGATATATTGCAATGATGTATATAAAATAGTCTATACCTACTAAACATATATACAGTGATATACAAATTGGCAAGCAAGGTTAAGTAATCGTATGAACCATACGACCAAACAATCGTCACATACAACAACAAAATATGTACTTGAGATCGAGTATCACTGGATGCTTAATTTTTCTACCACTACGAGTTACAATCTCCTTTCTTGACTACAGTACACTCAACTTGTTCAGGCTTCTGCAAACTTGCAAAATATGACATGATCAGCCTCACAAATAATACTAATCTTTTAAGTTGTCCTAAATGCGAGCATGAAAATAATCTGGACATGTGTAATGAGCAAGGACGTTTAACCAAATAATGATTGCTTAAATATAACTTTCTTTCCTTTTCAAAGAAGGGGCAAACGAAAACATAGTGAAATAAAGAAAATCATCCACTACATCAAGTTTGTCTTCACCAAAACTGAACAATGGAAAGTTACGTACTTTGCCTCTTGAGAAAATCAGGACTTTAGTTTTTGTAGTATTGACACTTAACTTCCAATCTATACAATATCGATGCAATGCATTCAAAGCCAACTGAAGCTCTTCTGCACTGTCGGCTAAAATAAGAGTGTCGTCTGCATATAACAATGATATAAATGTATAAAAAAAAATCCTCATTGACTTCTTTGTCTAAAATATCAACACAAACCTTTTCAAACAAAAACTGTAGTCCCTTGAAACGGCAACTCAAAAACGATTCAAAATCATTGAGATATAATTCAAAAAGCAGAGGTGATAAATTTTCACCCTGCCGTACACCAACATAACACTGAAAAGCCTCAGAATGTTGACCATCTACTAATACACAAGATTTGGCTTGAGCTTACATATTCTTTATAACTGTAAACCTATCAACCATATCAAAGGCTTGAATACTTGAATACTCTGATATTAGTGTACAACCTGAAAATGACTAATGTGATGTTATTGCTAATCTTTTAAAGGTCATTGCGTGACTAGTCTCGCAAACGAGGTTTCATGGTAACACCAATCTATAACGCAAAATATACGATCACTAGAATATCAGAGATGTTCCATTGCCCTAGTACTGCTAACATTGCAGTACTCTTGGTATTACTGACATCATGAAATACTGTATATTCAATGCATCTTCAATCTATTCGAATGCTAAACAATGAAAGACCACCTAAGTAAATTATGAAAGATTATACTAAAGCCACCAATAGGTTGATGTGCATAGGCCTTCTTCTGCAATCACTTTCTGCTTTCACTGTGTGCCAACAACTTGTACACCAGGGAGATGGAAACACTACCCTGTCCACGTATCGTGTTTAACGTCAATTAATACTATATACTTAATAGCCATTGATAGGGTTCTTACGAAGTCTACTTAGGTTATTATATGTTAACTGTTTACATAAGGGAAAGGATATAAAAATTGATTAAACCTTCCCGATATTCTGCCAGATCCAAAACTCTCATGATAAGGGTACAGTATCGTGCCAAAATGGGGCTATAGTTCTTCCATACTCGTTTAAGCACCTTCAGGATTTTTTTTTTCTCTTAAGCTAATTCATGAAACATGATATTGATAAGCAAGACAGAATAAAGGAGAAATACATGCGTTACAAATCAACGACTGAATGACGTGACAAAGAATGAGAAGTGACCACCTGTCCTGGGATACTGTATTAAGTAGGGTATCATGCTAGCCACCATGACTGCCAAGGAATTATATGCCACCAATTTGATCATTGCATTCAGCAAAACTGCACCACAGATATTGAGTGGACAGTGTTGAGAACTAAAAATGTCAACAATTGAAAAACGTCACTGTCTTTTGCGCAAAATAAAAACTGTATTACATATTGTACTTCAGAGATGAAATTGATAAATGATGTAGAGCTGAAACTTGATATATTGTAGATTAGAGTATCATATACAGTTATAAAGAATATCAGTCAAGGGGAAGACCCTTTATACTACGTGGAAAATAGTAATTAGCCTTTAGTTTTATTGTAAATATAATTCTTCAAGCTGGTTGTCTTTAAACGTGTCACTCTTGAGTAGGCTTACTCTTTTTTTTTCTTCTTTTTTTAATGAACAGCCGACTAGCCGAGGATCAAGAAAGCATGTCAGCGGTTTTAAATTTGGGAATCTGGAAAATTGAATATTCCAGGAAACTACCAACTCGATATTCACTGCAATATGATAACAATGCCGGAACAAGATACATGTACTTTCAACCATAATGTGCGTAAAGTACCGAGTATGTTAGTGATGTGACCGTGCACCTCAAAACGAACATAAAGTCGCAAACACTGATTTTGCGTGAAGACTGAAAATAAGTGAAATGGGTCAACCTAGCCGAACTTGACTTTTTCATATTTTCTGAAAGAGCAGGTCTTCTTTTATGCTAAAATTTGGTATCATAAAACGGACAGGAAAGTGTGGTCTTTTAGCAGTTTATCTCGAACATTTTGGTAGAATAGTGCGATTAGGTATGTCTTTAGAATCCCCTTTTCATTTCTGAAAAACCTTGTCCACACTCTTCAATTTCAACTCTAATAACTTTTGAAAAGATAATGCTACTGCTTTGAAAGTTGGCACTAATTATGGACAGAATGTGTTAATGAGGCATGCTTAATTTCAGTTTAATCTGATAATCCTTTCATTGTTGTTACTCTGATGGTTTACTTCCTGTTTTTAGTCCCATTCATTGCACAGCCGGCACGGTTTGGTAAAGATTAAGCGCTTGAATAGACACTGTACTTCAGAGCCTCTTTTCTCAGTTCACACTTTTCCCGAGTTTGTGCTTTCTTTCCAATATTTAGATAGGTTAGGAGAGTCCATTTGATTTGAGTTATACATCATTTTAAAGCTTAAAGTCTGCTCTTTCAGAATGTGGCCTTAACTAAAAATTCATGTTTGGCGACTTTTTGTTTGTTTTGAGGTGCAGGGTCACATATTACGTACGTTTGAAAAGCATAGTGGGTTTTTCTGATCTCTGACCCCTGTGAGATTGGCCATAGACAGTCACGCAGAGCGTATAGTTCTCATGACTGTAAGTGCATGGATGACGTCAGTAAACCAACAGCTACCTGATCAATGAAGGCCAGAGGCATCTCTGACAAAAGATTACGTCACGGGTTTCAATTCTAACCCGAGGTGGACTGGCTCACAATGATCGGTGGCCGATTTCCTATTCCAAACAATTTGTATGGGAATTATTTCAATTCGTAATTTGTTTAACAGGTAATGATGTATATATATATATATATATATATATATATATATATATATATATCATATATATATATATATATATATATATATAGAGAGAGAGAGAGAGAGAGAGAAAGGCTTATCTGCTTTAAATCAAGAAATGTAAGTTCAACAAGTAACGACGGGGTTTTAAATGGTGAAGGCCATTGAAAAATCATCTTTTGATAATCTTACAATAATCTTACAACTTCAGTAAGAACAACAAAACACATCGTTCGGGCCTAGTTCCATTTTCATTCCTTCAATAAGTAGATTTTGTAATCATTGTATTGTAACTTTTCTCACTCACGATAGGAGATAGCCTTTGCTAACCCTTTCCAAGCCAAGGAAGTCCTATAACGTATTGCTCGTGAGAGGTTTTTCACAGCTAAACGAATATTGCATGTTTGTATGTAAGCGAACCTTGACATTGTCGCCTGACATTTGTAAGCATGGTTACTGCTTTATTCGTGAACTTGTAAGAGTTACAATTCTCTTATATGCATATCATTGTTCGATGGTTAAGATTTCGGAACTCTGAAAACATTTCGACAAGCATTTCTGGGATTTTTAGTGAAATATTCCGCACAAAAGATTTCAGCCTTTTTCGTTTGTGGATCATCAGCAGTTAAGAATATATGCATCACTGACCGAGCAGACTTCTACTGGACCATGTACAAGTATGTCATTATCATTTGGGACTGGACCACACGCCTTATCGCTTTTAAGTGTGTTTATTGTAACACCCACAGATGAAACGAATTTGTTGTGAGTATTCCCATGTTGAGGAGTGAGGATCATTGGAATTCGGATAATATACCCAAGTTATTGTCATCTGTATTTTTTTGTAATCGTTGAAATGATTTATGTCTTGTCTTTGCTAAAAAGTCTAATGGAAAGAAAAAGCACCAAACATAATACATTTGATATATTTTGATCCTTTCTCATTCTGTGGGGATCCTTCTGGTCCTTCTGTTTGTTGTTTCTTCTGTTATACTCGCGCTTTTGAATTACCGACTGCGTTTGGTACAGTCAATTAGCAGATTTCCGTCCGACGAAGCTCATGCATATCATGCATATAACGTTTTGCACTGGGCGTATCGGGCAATTTCACCGTTCAGAGCATGTTCAGAGTGACTATCAGAGTGAAATATTCAGTGGAATTCAGAAGAATTTCCTGCGTGGGTTACAATAGGCTTTCTAATGCAGCAAATAATAATCACTTAAACGGGGGCAGCGGTACATTCCTTTAGCGGGGTGGGGGTGGGAGAACTGGTGGCAAGTCAAGGGTTAATGGCACCCCCTTGCTTAGACGTTAAGAATGGATGGACTTCTTTTTTTCCCAATTTTTATCTGATTCCCCCTCCCGGATTTTCATTTTAACACCTAAAAAGTGGGGGTTGCAACCCCCCTCCCCTTCTTCCACCACATATGGTTCCATAAACCCTGTTAAAGTCCTCGTGCTGACGTACTCGGCTTTGGATCTCCAACTCTTCGCCCATAGCATTCAATACCAACAACTAAAGTGAGGGTTTTAACCCTAACCAGGCCGGGCTTTTTGGCCTGTTCTGTGGTCGGGGGAGAGTTGATTCAACCACCCCCATCCCCGTCGAGATCCCGGCCATCGATCGTGTAATCGCCCTGAAAATTGGCACATACATTACCTGTTGCGTAATCTACCACACTATAAAAGAAACAATTGAATTTGTCATTTCTTATATCTTATATTAATTGATATGGGTGAAATTATAAATTTTGCTCTATTAGAAAATAAAGTTAATGGCATCCTAATGTTTGGTGACATTATTCCTTATACAATATTCCTATACAATGTACTTCAAAAAAATCTGGTATCAAAATTAATTTCTTATATATTCTATTGTTTTATGAATTTCTTGTGTATTGTTTTGCTTTTCGACCTTTTTTTCTTCGTCTTTTCCACAATATCTATTACAGAACCTATATTAAGCATAATAATGGTAAAATTAATTGATTTCAGCCACTGAAAGTGAAAATAATCATATCTTTTTGAATAAGGTGAGAAAACTATTTGCGTAGACTTTGTACACAAAATCACGTTTTTGAGCCATTTTCGGTCTGACAAGCATGTATAAAAGGTCGTGCAGCGTCGTAACGGTACGTTCGATTTTTACGAAAATGGTGTGATAAGATGTGCGAGACTTGAAAGTATAAAGTCAGCGAGCGGCGCGGTCACAAAAAAAAAAAAAAAAAAATCGTGCGGCAGAATAGTCGCGGAAAATGTCGGGGGGGGGGGAGGGTTGATTCACCCCCCGCCCTTTTAGGGTTAAAGGTAGGCTAGATTAGAAAAAAAAAACAACAACAACAATCAACAAACAAAAGGGCTTATCTAAACACTGTCCATTCACAGTTGTATGTGTGTGAGAGTTTGTATGTGCATGCCGTGCTTGCAAGTTAGAAGAGCTGGACGTAATGAAAGCGAGAGACAGATCGCGAAGAACAAACATGTTTGCCAAGTTTCCTGCCGGGTTCAAAGTACATAATTATGTACTTTCCTGTTTATGGTGGATGACATTGTGCAAGCGCTCAGAAATGATGTTTTAATGGAAACCAAGACACAAGGGAAACTGGATTGAATGAAAGCAACAACATTAGTAGGACACATCAGAGAAAGTTTGAGGAAAATCCGACAATCGATTGAAAAGTTATGAGTTTTTAAAGTTTGGCGTTGGAACACCTGGATTAGGAGACTACTAGAGGTTATGACGTCATGTGTGGACAACAATATAATGAAAATATAAAGACAATTCCACAAAAAAAAATCACTTTTCTAGCACAATGAACGAGCACTTAGCTAATCGCTTTCAGAAAGCTAGGGGAATAATTGCTACTCTTAACATAATGTCAGTATCAAGTTTATGGAATGTGTAATTTTCATGAAAAATATATATTTTTTTTTCTGAATTCTCTATTATACTTCCTTTATATTGTTGTCCACACATGATATCATAACCTCTAGTAGTCTCCTCATCCAGCGGTTCCAACACCAAAACTAAAAATTCATAACTTTTGCATCAAACTTTCACTAATGTGTTCTACTAATGTTGCTGCTTTCACTCAATCCACATTTCTCTTTGTTTTTTGGTTTCCTTTGAAATTCACTTTACACACACACACACACTGCATGGATTACCAAAATCTCAGATTTTCAAAAACTTGGAAAATAGATTTTGTGTCTTTGTTTTGCAGTGATGATGTATAAATGAAAGCCAGATAGTTACCCTTTTCCTGTGATTCAAACGGTATCAAATTTTTGCATTTTCAAATGACTGCCCTTTGAATTTCGACAACCATGTCTTCATTTGTTTAACACTCTGATTGTGCCAATTTAACGTTGATTTAATCAACTGACTATAGTGCTTTCTCCACCTGTCTCCCTTAGCACTTGGCTACAAGGATTTTAACAGTCAAGCGACTTTTAAGTTTCGCTTTCATTTCCTGATCTAAAATTTGTTTTGTTTTTGTTTTGTTTTGATTTTTAGTTCTCGATGTGTCTAGCAACCATCGGGAAAGACAATAACAGAAGATTTGGTGAATCATAAGGAAGTCACTGGAAATAAATAAAACCATGACGTGCTATCTTATCTTTCTAAACTGTATTTTGACTCACAAATTTATCAAAATCACCAGCTGAAGATTAAGAAGAAATCGGACATTGCTGATTATCAAAGACTTTAATGGTGACAGCATGTTTTTGTGTGGAGACATATTTCGTTGCTGTCTTCTTCTCAGAGGAAGTCTAATGTGCTGAATGCATGAGAAATATTATGTTATTCTTTGATTGAAATTTACATGCTGATTGAGTCATTATAACAGTATAACCCACTTGTCAGAACCACTAAGCCAAACTGATTTCATATTGTGTACAAGCATTTTGTCAAAGGTAATAACAGAGTTCAACAAAGGCTTATCGAGACTTATTGTTACAGCTACAACCTAAATAATTAAATGCTTCTGTTAAAAATTACAGGGTCACAAATAAATAAACAGCAACAACAAAAACACAAAAATTGCCCGTGAGCTAACGTAGAGCTGATCTTTCAGCAGCAAATGAAAACAATTCATGACAGTGTACTTATGTAATAATTATACAAAATGACACAACTAATCACTACAGGACAGTCGAATAGAGATATTTGTGGTCATGACGATTTTATGCTTCTCTCACATGCTTTTTTTTTTAGCCCTCACATTTTTTTTTTCATTCTTCAACATGGAAATTGGTTCACCCCGGAGTTTACATAAACACTCCCGTTTCCTGACATTGTGCGGTCTATAAAGTACGTAATTCGTAGAGAACGACAATGCTAGCAACACTTCACATCCCTTTCAACGCACAACGGGGAACATTAACTCATGAAAAAAAAGTATTGCCAAGTCAATTCAACAGACATAATCATTACAAACAAAATTTGATTTAAAACTAGAAATGTCGCAATGGCGACTGGTATGCCTCCGCCAAGTTATGCATGGTTCTTCCAACAAGTCTATAGTACGTCTTGATAATGTGTGATGACAGTTTGGCAAAAAATTAAAATGACATGTTTGTCGAGGATGGTGATTGTTCTCCTTCCTCGAAGTAGATTTAATTGGATTAATGGCTATATTGTTTAAGAGAGCAGGTATTAGGGGATTTGACGATTATTACTTGGCCTTTAACCCTTTTATATGCATTGACTAAGTGCCAAAGTATGGAGAAAAGGTGTAATTTCAGCATTGAATAGTAACATTTTAGCATTTCAGCCTGGCTTTGACCCTTGACCTTTGACCCCATGACCCTAAAATTACCCAAAGAATCACTGACAGGCAGTACATAATGTGCGAAGTTCCATGATGATACCTTGGGCCACTTCCGAAGATATGGAGGAAGAAGTGAAATGTAGCCTTTTCACGTGACCTTTAACATTTGACCTTTCGGTCAAAAAACTTTCCAAGAGAAATTCCATTTCGTGATACACGTATACACTGAGTTTAAAGGAAGAACAAACTCTGAGCTTTAAAATAATGTATAACTCAATTTACCCAGACTCTCCTTACCTGACAAAGCAATGGAAAGAAAGCATACCCTCTAGAAAAAAAAAAAAAAAAATGTGGACTGAGAAAAATAGGCTCTAAAGTACAGTGCACTCCCGTTATCCGCGGTTATAAAGAAATTCCGGTTATAACGAAGTAAGAATTCGGACCGCAACATGTTTTGCTCTTTGTTTTTTATTATTTGTTTATTCGGTTATAACGAAATTTGGATATAACGAAAGAAAATTGCCGGTCCCGAGGACTTCGTTATAACGGGAGTCCACTGTATAGGGTCTATTTTAGCGCTTAATCTACCCGAGCCGTGCACTGTGCAATGAATGGGACAAAAAACAGGATGTCATGCTACATAACAACAACATGAAGGGATTATAAGTCAATCTTGAATTGAAAATCGTCTGTTAACACATTCTATCGATGACTAATAGCAAATTTCCAAGCAGTAGCAATAACTTTTCAAAAGTTTGAAAGAGTTGAAAGTGAAGACTAGTTTTTTTGATAAATGAAAAAGGGATCTCTTGGGCACACCTGACTACACTATTCTATTAAAAGATGTTCTACAAAAAAAAAAATGCTAAAAACACAAATCACATTTGTTGTTTTATGATCCTAAACTTTAGCATAATGTAGGAGAAGAATTCCTCTTTCAGAAAATACGAACAACTCAAGATTGACTACGCTGACCCATTTCACCTTTGTTGAGTCTTCATGTTATAGCAGGACTAGAGACTTTGTGTTGGTTTTGTGATGCACGGTTACATATCTAAGATAACAAAACAAATATGTCCCGGTGTCAGGAAGCTGCCCGACCTACTAGTATTCTCTCAATAACACAATCTTCCTGTCACATACACTTACACACACACACACACACTCACCCACACACACACACACACACACACACGCGCGCGCGCGCACACACACAAATATAATGGAAGTCGAGTCGGCCATTTTGAGGTTTGGAGCCGACATCGCTTCCCCTTTGCAAAGCATTATGTGAATAACAAGGTTACAACGACAAGGTTCTCTGTTGTACTACAGCTAAATGTGACCCAAGACAGGATTTTAGCACTTAGAATGCATCTGGTTTTTCACCTCCTCGAATACTTTTGTTTTATTTCCCCGCTTCCCCTGCCCTTTGCCTTTACAATTACAGATAGTGCCATTGGGTCTGGAAATATTTTCTCTAAGATACAAAGATCCAGTTGAGCTGAAACTACAATGCTATAAATATATCAGAAGTATCTAAAAAAAAAAAAAATCCTGTCTTTGCCGCCAAATAAAACAACAAAAATCAATTCAATTAAATGAAATTCAGATTCATTTTCATTTTTGACAAAAACATAGGATACACTTCACTTTCTTTTGTAACAGATAATAATGTAAACAAGGCATTGTGAAATGAACAGAGTACATAACAATAGCAATGAATAATCAAAATGAATGATATGCAATGCACGAAAAATAGAGGATCCCACTGAAAAGAAAATGCGTATGGCATGTATGGTATGTGGGCCCCTCTGGCAGCTGTCTGAGAATTAAAATCAATGGAAAAATAAATTGAAAAATGTGGAATGCCACAAACAAGTTACAAATACTAAATGAAGTGAAACTGGGACAACATGACGACTTGAAAGAAAACTGGCATAAAATGAGACAAGACAAACATGACAAACCCAAATGTGTTTGGGCAAAAGTGGCAAATAAGTGGCCATGCAGATTCTGCCAGCGAGTATTAAACCAAGTACGCTTACAAGTTAGCTCGATTCAGTTCAATCATGAAATTGTACATTAGAAAGCTTCAATCTCTTTTAAAATTAATATAGAAGGAACAATTTTATATCATGATTCAGAGAATTATATTTTAATGCTCATCTTGATTTGATTTACTTTGATTTGATTTATTCACAAAATGCATATACATACATTATTCACAAATATGCACATAGTTTGTACATGAAACATATTACACATTTTGTCTGGATTGTCATAAGTTATGACAAGCTTGACTGGGACGTCCAGTATGGATAACGTACACATATAATGTACATAAACATCATTAAAAAATGTATTATGCGCGTTCAATATGTTCATAGATAGGAAGATGAGAGAAGGAGTGAAAAAGAAGGAAAAGTGAGAGGAAGAGATAAGAAGAGGGATACTCTACTGATATCTTAGGATATAATTTTCACTTTACAACTCAAATGACGGACTCAAAAGAGCTCATTTGTTGCCCATTGCGTATACCTATCAGTTGCCCATTAGGCATATTCATGCTTATCATCCCTATAATTTTGGAAGAAATATACCAGTTTGATCACCCCTCTCATGTTGACTTTTCTCCTTAATCAATACATGAAAAGACTTTGCATCTGCCTGTCGCTCGCAAGATACTTATTATAATGTTTGTTCTCGGTTTGCCTGAAGCATGCGCATCCAACTCTCAACTTAACTGCCATTTGCATGCATTCCACACGTGATATAGCATATAGTTTCACCGACAGAGAATGGAAGATGATATACTTGGAGCCTTCAGCTCAGATGGTCCAGCAGAAAGGTGATGACCAAGACTTAAAAAAGAAAAGAAGAAGAAGAAGAAGAAGAAGAAGAAGAAGAAGAAACCAAACACTCACCTTGCGTATCGTTCAAGCTTTCTTCTTGTGGCTAGATTTTGGTGGGACTTCACATCCTCAATTTACAATAGAAATCGGCAGTCAAAAGTGAAAGTTTCCGACACGCGATTCACAAGGGCATATTCAATAGGTAGACCGCTAGTGCTATCAATGTAGGTCGGTCCGGATGGGCTCATGTGATTGCGCATGCTCATAACTGTTGCCATTATTACACTGGTGTGTTATCACTAATCTCTGCGTAAATAGAGATCAGTATGTGTTTTGCACAGTACTCGGGGTGAGGTATAGGGTTTCCAGTCGAACGCAGACTGTACCGTAAAATATGGCCATGGATGGGGATTTCCCCGATGACGTATTCCCCTCAGTGCTCCCGACACACACACACTCTCTCTCTTCTCTCCCAACATCTCTCCCCCCCTCTCTCTCTCTCTCTCTCTCTCTCTCCTTCTCTCTCGATCACAATGTGTTTGCCAGCGCACCCGAGGCCCTATGTACAGAACATCTGTGGCTAGCGTATTCTTTGATCCGTGCACGTAGCTCGCCATACATCTGCCATAATTCAGGTCCCACACCTAATACGTGTACCTACATATAGTGGACCATCCCAAACCTCATCACTTTCATATACCAGCGATTCCAGATTATGGAAGATTATGGAGATTATCAAGGAAAAGTCATGAAAAGCAGCATCAGGATTCATACTGAGGAAGGAAATTCATATTCAGGACTGGATTCACAGCAATCTGCTATTGCTGATAACCCGCATGGATTCCTTTACAAACAGCACCTCTTGTTGAGGCTCGGCAGTCTATCCCGTGAATACCTAGAAAATATTTGTTTTGGCGGCGTAATACATTCTCTTGTTAAAGGGCTGGTGTAGTTTTGTTTGAGATGGGGCTTCATGTTTCTAACTTTTTTGAGATAATGTGAAACCTGTTATGAAGTATTAAAGACCATATAATTCAAGAGAAATTCAAAGTTTAGTTGATACAAATCGGTTTTGAAACGGCCGAGATATATTCAAAAACAACGAAATCCTAATAAAAGCTGGGACCCACCTTTTATTAAGACCACATTGTTTTACTTTGTTTTTGGATATCTCGGCCATTTCAAAAACGATTTTCATCATATAGACTTTCAATACCTTTTACAAATTTCATAAATGGTTTCTAATCATCTCACAAAAAGTTAATCTGAACTCCTACCCAAACCAAAACCATACCAAACATTTAAACAGAGAGACATTGAATATTCCATGTATGTGAATTTTGCTGAAATTTTGACTGAAAAGTTCTAAAGCCTTAAAGACATAATTTACCGTTTGCAGATGAAACAAAAACCCAGCATTAGTGCTTTGAAATATTTCTAAAATGTGAGTTAGGGATAGAAACAACAACTGTACAAATTTGAATCTGCATAATTGATGTTAAGAGGCCCGGGATGATGAAAAAAGGGGCCTTGTTTCACCAGGGTTTCTCCAGGGTATCCATTAGTGGTTGCGATGGCAACCGGCCTTTCGCGACTGTGGCTTCTAACTCGATCAGTACCTACCATATCCACCAGGCCTAATTAGTCCCGTCGAACTTTCAAGTCTTTCAAAATCTTTTAAAAAAATGGTTTGGCCGGACTACGCTACATCACCGATGAGGTCATTGATGCTGCCCACTGATATCTGGAGGACAAACCAACGGACTTCTACTCGCGGCACCGCTGAGGGAAGTGTGCGTGGATACACGAGGGGACTGCGTTGATGAATAGGGCAATTAAAAAACTTTTGCCTTATAACATTTTTCTGAGGAGTAAAACTTTTCGGTCGCCCCTTGTATTATCATTTTTTTTTTTTTTTTTTACACGCATCTCCATGGAGGTTTATTTTTTCAATTTCAATTTCAATTTATTTTAATTTTTCCTCACATATATCACAATAAAGTATATAAATACGAAAATTATACAAAACATAATTCAGATGAGACTTCATCGGAATGTACAGAAGTTTGATTTGGTATAAACACAAGGTCTGTATGCATGCGAATTAAACTGTGGTCATGATGCGAAGAAAATATGATGGGGCCTGCGTAAAAGCATTAGCTTGTACAGCCGCAGGTCCCGTGAGTAATCAGATTAGGGGAAGTTTAAAATACGGATGTTTTTTTTTTAGACCAAATATAACTGGGAAAACCGATTAAAACAAACAAAACAAGAAATCCAATTAAATATATGTCAATAAATAAAAATACAGAAAGGTCACATGTTGCAGCAGTATAACCTACTTAGTAAGGACATTGGTAGAACAACAACTGCAGAGATTCAAGGGGTGTGTTGCAGAGTATAGAAGATGGCGTAACTGTATGACATAAATACATAAGTAGAAGGTAGAATAATGAGATTTGTCGTGAATGTAAACAATACCGAAAGCTCAGGAGTAACATTCCAGCATGGGTCCTAAAACCAAGCATTCCGTGTGACCATAGTAACCGACAGCTGTCACGCGCGAGAATTTCAATAACCGTGTGGAACAATAGGTGCATGAAGAGCGCAACAGGCAGACTGATCAAAAATAGTGTTCATGGTTAGGATCCCGCCGGACTAAGATGGGATAGACAAGGGGTGACATAAAGAGCAACAAGAACTATACACTATGCATGCCGTACAATGTAGCTGCTAAGAAGATATTGCTTCAGTTTTCGTTTGAATGAGGTTACAGTGGTACAACTTACAAGTTCCATAGGGAGTTCGTTCCAATATTTGGGCCCAGCGAACATAATGGTTTTTTTCGCGAAAATTGTTCGGGTACGTGGAAGGTGATATGCGTAACGTTGACGAGTTGGATAATCATGAACTGTATAATTTCTTGTAAACATTTGGGAAAATACGTCTGGTAATTGGCCAGTTGAAAATTGAAACATAAACAGGCCAACGTTGTATTAAAATAACTCGGGAATTTTCAAAATGTTATTACTAACAAAAAGTTCGTTCGTGTGGGATAAATATCCAGTGTGGTTAACAATTCTAACAGCGCGTTTTTATACAAGAAATAACGAATCGATAAGGTTTTTAGAGGCATTTCCCCACGCCAGAATCCCATAATTGAGATAGGGAGATATCAAAGTTGAATATATGCTCTGTAGAATATTACATGGAAAATAATAGCTTAGTTTGTTAAGAACCCCGGTATTTCTAGCAATAATTCTGCTTACATAATTAACATGGGTTCTCCAAGATAAATCACTATCGATATGAAGACCCCAAAATTTTGTACTGTTGACCTGTGACAAATCAATGTTGTTTATCTTGACAGGGAGAGGTAACACAGGTGGCGAATTACTGAATAACATATACTGAGTTTTATCAATGTTTAAGGATAATTTGTTAGCAAAAATCCAAGATTGAACAGAAACAAGTTCTTTATTTATTATATTTATAAGCGCATCAGGATTTTGATGAGAGAAGAACAAAGTTGTATCATCTGCAAAACAAACGAAGGAAAGAATCTTAGAGGAGTTCTGGATATCGTTAATATATAAAATAAATAGAAGTGGGCCTAACAAGGAACCCTGTGGAACACCACAAGAAATCAGTTTTGGTTGGGAGTCGTGACCGTGAATACTTACAAATTGTTTGCTATTCGTTAAATAATCAGTGAACCATTCTAGCGCCCTTCCCCGAATTCCGTAATGATTTAACTTATAAAGCAAAATGTCATGGTCTATTGTATCAAACGCCTTGGAGAAGTCAAGGAAAACACCGACAGTGTGAGAAACATCATCTATAGCATGAGCTATCTTATCAATAAACTTGAGTAATGCGTGAGTTGTACTATGTTTTTTCCAAAATCCAAATTGAGATTCAGTAAATATTTTTGCCTGAAGAAAAAAATTAAGGGTGCGTTTATACACAAGTCTTTCGAGTATCTTTGAAAAAGAAGTTAAAAGAGAAATGGGGCGATAATTATTGACAAGGTCTTTTCGCCCTTTTTTAAAAATGGGAACAACTCTGGCTACTTTCATTTTTTGAGGAACTTTACCAGTAGATAAAGATTGATTAAAAATATAAGAGGCGAAATTATTTCATGAATCACATTTTTTACCAAGAAGTTTGTGATTCCATCATATCCCGAACTTTTTTTATTATTTAACTTATCAATAATCTTTATTATTTCATCTTCGACAATCGGGACAAAAAATAAAGATTCCGTATCCTACCACCCAGGAAAGAGTGGAATTCTCGCTGCGCTTCAGGAATTTTATCAGCCAGATTTGGCCCAATGTTTACAAAAAAAAAATCATTAAAAACTTCAGCTATATCTATGGGGTCATCAATACGAACATCATCCTCTTGAATATAACTAGGCGCGTTATTATCAGTATTACGTTTCAACGCCCGGTTTATCACCCTCCACGTACCCTTCACATCAAATTTACATTTGTCGAATTGATTCATAAAATACATCCGTTTGGCTGACCGTAATGCAGAAGTGAGGATATTACGATACTGAGTATATCTGGACTTATTTGCAACTGTGGGTACTTTGCGATATTTATAATAAAGTTTATTTTTCTTATTGATTGATTTTAAAAGTGATTTTGTAACCCATGGCTGCCGGGTACTTTTTTATGATTTGAATTACAGAATTTACGACAAGGGATAGCAATATTAAGCTGAGTTATCAAAATATCTATAAAAATATCAAAAGATAGATTTACGTCATTTTGATTATATACAGTCGACCAATCAACGAGTTTCAACCTTTCTCTAAAACTATTGATGTTTGAGTCTGACATAACATGAAAGCCGGAATTTTTTTGCACACTGTCAGCAAGAGGGTGGATACTACCAATAAGTGCATATACAGGAAAATGATCAGAGATATCCGTAACAACAATACCAGATGAAATATCAGAAAATGACTTGTTAACAAATATATTATCTATTAAAGTAGAAGAGAGGTCGGTGATTCTTGTAGGTCTTCTTATAAGAGGAACAAAAGACTTAGACAACAGTTGATTAAGAAACTCTTGACAATTATGATTATCATAATTTAAAAGATTTAAATTAAAATCACCCATAAAAAAACATGATTTATTCTTGAAATACTTATTCGACAAAATACCGTGGAGTAATTCACCAAATTCAGTAAAATTATTGGTGGCCTATAAATTTCTCCAACAATTACATTTCCTTTATTTGGTGCTGTTATCTCAATGAAAATACTTTCAAAAAATTCTGTCATAAAACTAAACTCTTCTAATAACCGATGGTTTAAGTTTTCTGCTACATAAAAACCAACTCCACCTCCTTTCTTGCACAATCTATTGTTTGTAATCAGTTTGAATCTATCAATATGAAACAATGAAGAAGGAGACACCTCCTGTAACCATGTTTCACTGAGGCCGATGACACCATGTGTGAATCGTAATTCATCAATGAATAAGCGAAATTGATCAAAATGTTGGTTTAAGCTCCTAATATTAAAATGAGAAACAAAGATTTGATTTGGGTCCGAATGGGATAATGAAATGACATCTTTTTCTAAGCAGTAACTTGTAGAAAACATGTGAGGTGGAATATCATTAGGATCAAAATCAAGTTTTAATTCATCGGTTTCTGTGGTTGTAAAAAAATTTGAGTCAGAATTATCACCGTTTTCATTATTTGTAATGGTTACATTGTTTGTAATGGTTTTACTTATCGATGCAAAACGTTCGGTGTGTATTTTGCTCGATTTGTATAGTAGGTAGAGTTAACCGTGATGCATATAGTCTGTTATTCAGTTATAGGAACGAATTTCCTTGAGTTCACTATCCGAGTTTGATTTTCAACTGTTTTTATTTCTGCAGGCTTTATAAAGACTGGCGGTGGCTCGCCGTAGATGGGGTATTTGCAGTCTTGAGGTCCGAGGGAATAAGAATTTCCATTCGTTAGAGATATCTTGTATTCCCCTTGGGGCAACTGACGTGCATATTAAACTGATATACACATGCCTCTTTCTTAAATGAAATGGAAAACAATAAATTTCTCTCCTGTATCATATCACAAACATAAAAGCAACATAGGAATGGTGTTACTGAAGGGAATTGGGTTGTAATTGGTAGGTCAGCGAAGAGAATTTCGCTAATTTGACTTTCTTGTGCCATGATTTGCTTCACAAACCTGTATAATAGCTGTGAGAAGGTGTGATCGCGTCATATCAAGAGTTTATTTCCTAGAACATGTTATATGAACTTATTAATTATTTATTCAGGCCTATTTGGATATGGTATAGTCCCCTTAGTTTGTTAACAGTGGGTCCTGCGTACAAACACATGATAAAACAATGATGTACATTTCATTTTATATAAGTTTAATTTCCGACAAATATATAGGGTACAATATGACATTTGCATATACGAACACTTAGAGTACAGTATAACTTTTGCATATTCAAACATATCACAATTTTCACACAATCATAAATGACATGTGCAAGTTGTCATTTTTACATAGTACAAAATTGTGTTTATATGCGGATGATGCTTCAGTTTTTTGTAAAGACAGAAATATTAATGTTGTTTCTAGATTGTTGCAAAAGGAGTTTAAGAAGATATGCAAATGGGTGGAATTTAATGATTTAGAATTGAATGTTAAAAAATGTAAATGTATGTTGATTGGTACAAAACGGAGAGTCAATAATGCTGTTTTAGTTATCAAATATAATAAGGACATAATTGACCAAGTTCATGAATTCAAATATTTGGGTGTTGTATTGGATGAGTGTTTCACATGGAATAAACAAATTGAGAAGGTATATGTGAAGGTTTCTAAAATCATAGGGTATATCCGACAGTTAAGAAAGAACATTCCACGAAATATTTTAATTATGTTATATAATGCATTAATTTTGCCGCATATTGATTATGGTCTTGTAATCTGGGGCAGAAGTTCAAAGTGCAATATCAAGAAATTACAAAAATTGCAAAATAGGTATGCTCGTTTGGTTTTAAATGCTGATTTTTCAATATCCAGTACTACTCTTTTAAGACAATTAAACTGGCAAAAGATTATACAAAGGAGGCAATACCAAACGTATCTTATTATGTATAAATTGATCAATGATATGGTGCCAGTGTATTTAAAAGAAATAGTTGTTTTTCGTCATGTCAATTTGCGAACTCGATATGCACTCTCTTGCCCACTAAAAATCAATACACCCCGTACGGAATATTATAAGAGATCTTTGCATTATCAAGGGTCAAACCTTTGGAACGACTTACCTCGTTTTATGCAAGTTTTGTCATCTTTTTCTATATTTAAAAAGCAGAGTAGAATCTTATCTCTCAAGTTTTGTGATATTTTACGAGGAAGAACAGAGTGCAATACATATTATGTTTATTTCTATGACACCGGGAACTGAGATATCATTTGTTTTGTTGTTGTTGTTATAGTTGTTTGTTAACTCGCGTTATATTCTCTCGGTTTCTTTCATTCTTATTCATGTTGTATTTTTATCATACTATAATTTTGTAACACACCTTTTTTTCTATCTGGTTGATATGTTTACGTTTGTTTTGATTGATTGTAACGTTGTGCATTTGAATATATGTTTTGTATCTTTTTATTGTGCAGGGCCCATTGGTAGAGCAGTTTTTTTAACTGAAAGGGCTACCCTGTTGAAATAAAACGGAAATAAAATAAATAAATAAATAATACAATCATTATGCCATATAGATAAAAAGTAGTACATACAAAAGACTGACAAAATAAAGAAAGTAATTAAGATGAAATGAATTAATCAAAAGTTATTAACGTTTGTATACATTTGCTGTAAAACTAATGAAAAAAATAAAAAGCTAGTATAAAATTTCAACCAAAAAAAAATCCATTATAATCTTTAAACTTCAATTCCGATTCCGATTAAACTTGCGCCATTGTCTGTTTTTATATTTTGAACTTAACAAATTAATTCAATATTGCTGTATTTTACACAGCATCATTCGTGACATCATGTGACACGTTCTAGCACCAACAATCTTTGACATAGCATAGTTCTCTGAGGAGGTAATCCATGAGAAGAGGATATACCCCCCCCCCCCGACAGCGACCATCTCCCAATCATTATGAAAAATAGACATTTTGAGATTCCTTTAAAAAAAGAAGAAGAGATGCTTTCCGATCCACATACACTTAAGCAGTATGACTTTAATAAACTATTTTCTGTGATACGACTGACTATCCCGGAGAGCAAATAATCCAAAATACGCCTAGTTGCAATACGTTCCAGTTCAGAAATAAGTGTCGGCAGATTTCACGTGGGATGTAGTCATTGTAAACTTTAACAATATAGATTTGTTCTGCTCTTTAACTCCATAGCGCCTATCACCCTGTCGATTCTCGTTCTGGAACTATGGCAGGGCACGAATGGTTAAATGGTTTATTTCCATGTTCTGGTTGTCCGTTTCCAAGGTCTGGACTAGGTTTAGTAACATTCCCTAATTTGTCATATACGTAGAAAATTTGCACAAGAAAATAAGTGTTGATGTAATTCATAGGGTTCAGTGAAGAGGGAATACCAAGGGTATTCCACTTGAGTGCAGGATACGTCTACTTGAACTTTACCACCACGTGCATGATTGAGATCTATGCTCGTATGGGTTAGAAGATTGAGCCTACATTAACAGCCATTTCGACCTGACAGCCAGAAGACTTCAGACGCCCAAGTGAATAATATGAATCCCCCAATCCTTCTTTTCAAGGGGATTCCGCTTCCAGTCTTAATTTTAGGGCGCTCCCACAGCTGGTTCACTGCCCCTCCGTTAGCAGGCAAGGTCCTGTAAATCCGCGCTTTTCAACCTATCAGCCGCGAAGCGATGCCGGCCAAGAATGACATTAAAAAAAAAAAATTCATATGTGACCTAACTGGTTCTCATATATATATATATATATATATATATATATATGAGTCAACGTGGTTGTTGTTGTTATTGTTTTAAAGAAAAAAAGAAAGAAAGAAGAGAGAGAGAAAAAGGTTGAGATGCACGGATGTAAATAATTCTCCATAAACACACATAAATAACACTTGACTGTAAAAAAAAAAAACAACCCAAAACACATGAATACTTTTTATAAGGTTCCAATATACCAAGCCAACATCCTTTCATACGACTATCAGTTATGGGGCTTGAGCTAAACATTACTTACAGACGTGACATCTCAAGCTGCTTTGAAAGCGGCTAGTGTAATAGTCGTTCTACAATATTCTGTATAGATTGATCTTGAGCTCACAACACAGAGGATGAGTGGATGATGTCACACTATATGATTCCGAGACGCTGTATCCATGCTCCGAGAGACTGCAGGGAATCTTTCGGGAGGATACTTGGGCAAGAAGTATATCTTCTTCACTATCCCCTGGCTGATCGTCTGCGTTGTCTGGTAGGTGATCACCATACCACTGTCCTGGCGTACGCAGCCTCGCTGTCTTTGGACACGCCAACTCACCTTTGTGAGAAATTCGAAATAAAAAAAGGACACGCTGAGATGGAAAATAAACGTTTCAAAAAGCAACGAAAGTAACAATAATGATATTGCTATCGGATTATCAGAATACACTATAACTACTTGTCGGCTACTTAATGCATTTTTTTTGTCGTTTTTTTTTTTAAATCTCGTCTTTGTCATGACCTTACCTTTGTCATTATGGTGCTAAGGTCATAGAGGTGTGCCCCAGCGAGAAGTTCCTCGCACAACGCCTGAATGAACCAAGACCCGTTGACGTTATTCCTCAGTGCAACATAGCCTGAGATGGGTTAGTAGAGAATTGGAGAATGAATCTTTAAGACTTTCTCAATTTATGAGCGTGAAATACTGATTTATCTGGGATTTAAAAAAAAATAAACATTTCAATTGGTTTTTGTTTTGTTTTTTGTGTGTGAATAGACAATGTTTATTTGGCTTCCATTTGCTGAAATGTCACTTCGAGTATTTTCCAAGTCTTCTCGGAGGAGATTGTGTCACAACGTTCATTACCCCACAAGAACTACCAACAGAATCAGTGCAAGCAAATTATACAGCAGCGGAGGAAAAGAAAGCCGTTAATGTTACCAATGATACTATTATCACGATTATTGTTTACGTAATAATGACACAACGTAGGTATAGTTGTAATTTTGCCATGAGCACTCCTTTACCTTCGCAAGTCGCATGAGCGATGAACATGTGCGCATTGTCAGGAACATTGTCGAACTCGACAGGTTGAGGGCTCCCCGAACTCTGGCACGCCGCATAAGCACCGTCATCGACTCCCTTTCCCGATTCATCTCCAATGTCAACTGGGTTGAAAGAGCCGGTACCATTAGTACCCATTTCAGAGCGTGATTCCTGCTGTGCCGATTTATCAGTTGCACTCATCGTCACTTTATCTGGAGATAAAGCAAGTCATACATGTTTCTGTCATCTCACTAAAGTTGATGGCTCCATATCACCTATTAGTCCATGGGCCAAGAGCCGAAAAATGCGTTGTTGGTACCACCCGAGGTGGCAAAACCTTTTTTGTGTCATTTTGTTTGTCGGACAAAGATACGCTTATCAAGCTATGATAGCATTTCCAAATGAGTAGCTTAGTCATAATAAATGAATTTTTAACCAATTTGGTCTCGTTTTTATATCCCTATACTTCTGAATCGAAACTAACCGCTATACAAATACGAGCACTGCCTTCTGTATGTCCACAGGTGTTCTGTTGTAAACGCGGTGCGCTTAGTCTTCATTCAAGGCAGCGAAGGGAATATCCAAAGGGTTATGATGTCCACAGCTGTCACGCGGTGCGCTTAGTCTTTATCTAGAACAATATACCGTTATCATATCTAAAGTTGCTAATAAAAGGGATTATCTATACTGTTTTTATACCACCCTCTTAACAAATACATCAGTTTTAAACAAAAATCACTCTGTTCATTTACAACATTATTAATTATAATGTATTGTAGTGTACCGGTACATTGTTTTTGCATAATTTTTCATTGTTGGATGGAAATAAGGCGACATTGGCGTGGTATTAGCGTTTTCAACCCAGCGTTTTCACCGGAAAATGATAAATAATTGAAAAAGACGCTAAAATTCACGAGAAATTGCTTTGTTGTTGTTGTTGTTTTTAGATAAAGGGATATACACTGTATCATAAGCTTTGGATATTCCCTTCGCCGTCTTGAATATTAGACTAAGCGCTGCGGACATCATAACCCTTGGATATTCCCTTCGCTGCCTTAAATAAAGACCTGTGAACATACAGAAGACAGTGCTCTTCTTTGTATAGCGGTTGGTCTCGATTCAGAAGTACAGGGATATAACAACGAAACCAAATTGGTTTAAAATTCATTTACTATGACTAAGCTACTCATTTGGAAATGCTATCATAGCTTGATAAGCATATCTATGCCCGACAAACAAAATGACACCAAAAAGGTATTGCCACCTCAGATGGTACCAATATCTGGCCTGGCCCATGGACTATATTCTCATATTGCAAGGTTACGAAAGAAGAAATAAGTGAAAAATGCTATCATATTTTTGGCACTTTTTATGAATTCACAATAAGCAATCCAGCATACAAATTCAAGTAAAAAATCAATTAGTCTCCGACCCCCCCCCCGAATTTGACCAGATGGTAACTACCGACTCAATTTTATATGTCAGCGCGTGTGTGTTCGTACACTTACGACTGAAAAAAAAAAGATCTTGACTGATCCAGACCGCTTGCTACAGGCCACCACCATTCACACATTGAAAGCAGAAGTTCAATTACCTCCTCTGCAAGCTTGGAAGAAAATTATTTTGGGTTTTTCTCTTAAGTTTGGACAGTTCCTCCCGGAAAACGTCTCCTTGATTTCCTCCACAGTGATGACGCTTCCGTCCTTCCCACAAATCCCTTCGCTGTCTCCGTGACTCATGAATACGAGAACGGCCGATGTGTGAGATGGGCGAATCTTTGTCTTCAGTGAGGCGAGCGAGTCCCTGATCTCCTATCACACGAAATGGATTTCATAGTCCCAAGGCAGTTAACACAGTTTTACTCTTTAACCAAAACCATGCATACTTATAGTAGATAGTAGACGTTACCGAAGGAATGACAGTTGTTGGAGGTGGATCATGTATTACAATTCGTTAATCGGTAGTCGTGATATGTTTTGGGTTTAATATTAAGTTCGTTATTCCGAAGGTTTGTTATTCGGATGACTATTACATTATACGACAAGGGTGAGCATTTCCACACTAAAATGGTATCTTCTTGATTGAACATGAAGGTAGAACTAAGAGATAAGCAGAATGTACTGTTCATCTGGGTTTTTTTTTTTTCTATTTTAATATTACTGCCTTGAATAAAAAAAAAAAACTCTCAAGTATTGTTGTTATTTTGCAATATAACCAGCAATTTTACTGACTAATGTATTTTAGCCTGTGTTTTTTTTTTCTGCTGACAATGACTGACTTTTCGGAAAACAATCTTTACAATCATGACAATCTTACATTTGCTGTGAGGTCTTGGACTACCATGATCTTGTAGCCGATTTCTTGGAAGACGTGGGTTACATTTATTACGTCAACTTCTGATCCCCTCCTCTTTCGTCGGTCCACGAAGTTGTTGTTGTTAAGAATAAATGCCATACCTTTGTTCCTCAAATTCATCAAGTAATTCTAAGAGAAAACATGCATTTGAATTTATTCATAAATCCCTTTACCACAGTTAGAACATACACAAGCTCCGGTGAAGACAGAATGTAAGCCGCAAGAAAAATTGTATTACATTGTGCTTTCATAGCCTTTGATGGCAAATTATTTAATGACCCTCTTTACCATGTTAACGCAGTACGCCTAATCAATATCCCTGGCATGATACATGTATTATACATGGCCAGCGAAACCATGGGGGCCGTGGGGGCTCGCCCCCCCCCCCCCGCACACACACACTTTTTGTGCACCATACAAAGGAATACATATGGTGTCATCACTTTGGGGCTCCACACTTTTTTTTTTAAAACCCGGAAGTACGTAAGTGGCAATGAATAGAAATAAATAGAGATTTTGAAGTGTGAGCGTGGTAAGGTTAAGGTGTTTGTTTGTGTGTTTGTTTGTTTTTTTGGCTTGCTTGTCAGCTAAAGAAATCCGGAAATGGAGGATCTGTTATACATGTATGAGATATGACGAAAAAGAAAAAAAAAAAAAAAAAAAGATTAACTTGGAATTGTTATTCCTCATTTATACTGTTCCTCCTTTTTGGGAAAGGGTGCATGCGTTGAAAAAAAAAAATGATCTCGAATTGGAATCGAACCCGGGTTGTCTAGCGTGGAACGCCAATGTCTCAACCGCTCGACACGGTTCAGGCAGATCCAACCTCGATTACCCAGTGGACCTATTCTTCAACCCTTTATTTGCGTATTCTTTTGGGGGTAGAGAATTATGAATAATAGATGAGACGGTCGCTTCAAGCTTGACCTCTTAGTGAGATTAAAGTACCAGTGAGACATACAGCTTTGACTTCTCCTGAAAATAATTTGGATATGTGAGATATGACGAAAGAGAAAACGTTGCGCAGCTTTCTAATTATTATTCTTTTTACTGTTCCTCCGTTTTTGGAAAAGGCGCACGAGTTGAAAAAGAAAAAAAAAAATCGACTCCCGCCAACGTTTTAAAGTGCCAGAAAAAATTGAATGCCGGACCCTATCTAACGAAGTGCATTACATATTGTGTGTGTTTTTTCTTTCAGAAGCAAGTTCGCTGTCACACTCACGCACACACACACACACACACGAACAGTCCCATTCCCACAAACTTCCAATTTCATTTAAACATGAAAATTAACTTTTTATAACTTTCAATTAACATAATGCCTTGATACAAGTTTGGTGCATTAACATCACAGTTGTTTCTCCCAAATGATCCAGTCTGCATCAAAATGTTCTATGTAATGTGCGTGGTGTGTGTGTGTGTGTGTGTGTGTGTGTGTATGTTCCTCGTATGCTTGTTTGTGTATGTGTGCGAGCGTGTACATTTCTTTAGTGTGTGTGTGTGTGTGTGTGCGAGAGAGAGAGAGAGAGAGAGAGACTTCACTTCTGAAAAAACCCCACACATAATGCATTTTATTAAATATGTGACCCGCTACAACAAAAAGGTCCTAAAGTCGCGCACGGCCGAAGCCGTGAAAATCGAGTTTGAAGTCAGAGCATCATAATTGGTCAAAACTTACGATTTTCTGATCTTGACATATTATTGGAGTCTGACATGTCTTCTATCATCTGTCGAAATTTTGAAGCAAAATGATGAAAAGAAAGACCAAAAAATAGCGTTTTTCTGGGCCATGTTTTTGGCGTTTCAACCAAGCAGAAACCGGTTCGAAAATTTGGATTGAGCGCCACAGATAGGCTCCGCCCCTAACAACGACCGGAGTGATCTCATTGGTCAGTTTGCTGCTTGCCGCTAACCGAAGCGTGAAGCTCGCACACTGCCAAGTCGACTGGTGCGTGCGGGCGGGGTGCACTTTGCCCAGCCGCTTCTCCTGGCATCCTGGTCACTGATTGGTCGGTGAGGAGACCGCCGACGCTGTGCTTGAATGAGCATTTCGGGGGTTGCTAGGGTTTACCTTCTATTGTCCGGAGGTGAAAACTAACTTGCGTGTCCCTTGATCGCGATTGCGTCGCAAGGAAAACTTTTAGGGCGCTTTTCTCGAAACAGTGATTTCCCATACGTCTCGACATGCTCTCTTTTAAACATCGATATCTCCGCAGCCGGTTATTTTCATAAAATGTGTTATATATCAATTTAAAGCAGAAAGATCAGGGAATTTTGCCATGCAATTTTCAAATAATCGACCTCACCCGACTTTAGGATCATTTTGTTGTAGCGGGTCACATATGGTCCTACATTCAATTCGTTCTCTCGATTCTATTTATTGCCCTCTCACAATGCCTCCTGTTTATCCAGACGTGAACACATACCACACAAAAATGATGCCAAATACTCGGCTTACACACTCTATTGAACCATGAATGATAATCGTTTTAATGACTGGTTTTTAGAATGAATGACCATTTTCTCTTTTTTTTTTTTCTTCAGCTGTCAATTTTTTTTTTTCTGAGTTAAGTGCCGTAGATAAGGTCTCCTAACAACAAGTACTCTTTATACCTCTTTCGGGTCTAGCTGTTCGCTCGTTGGCTGTGCAGGAGTCATCTTCTGCGTGTAGGAACCGTCAGTATCTGGGAAAATTCCTGAAAATGTCAACAGAAAATGCTTCATAAGCAAGGCAATACATTCAACTGTAACATAACATTAAAAATTCTCTGCATTGTGACGAAAGGTGCACAATATTTGTATCTCTCCGTCTAGTTTAATGTATAAACAACGCTTACCTCATCCACTCCTCTAATTGTGATGCAGAAATGGTCTTTGGTAGATAAATGAATATATATATATATATATATATATATATATATATATATATATACATATATACTGTATATGTATAACAATGACTTTAAGAGATGGTCACTTCCTTTGAATATTTGCATTGATAAACAAACAATATTTCTGGTGCTACTTCCGGGTTTCATCTCATTTTTTAAATTTCTTTTGTTTTAACAACAAATAAAGAAGGGGCGCGCGCCCGGTGCGCCCTCTCTGGATCCGCCACTGCGTCCGGAGGTAAAGAGACCAATGGAAATTGGATAACCTGTAAGCTGTAATATACTTGCCCAAAAACACAGAAAGGTTTTTAGCTGTATTGGCGTCATGGGAATGATGGTATTGATTCGAAACAGAACAAGAGAGTGGTTTTGATGATTAGGAGCGAAACCACTGGTAAAGAAGATGAAATAAGATGCTGTATAAAACAAGAAATCCTGTAATGAATCTGGAGTATAAATATTAGTATACCGGCTTGACAGGAAAAAAATTATACGTTGGCATATGTATACGCTACATGGTCAAGGATGACAGAGTCATACACACGTCAACGAGGAGGATAAATAAATGGATAATTGAAAATATGTGCGTGACAGACACAAAGCTTGCTGCATTCATGACAGATATCATTAAGTATGTGATTCATAACACGACTTTTTCGTGATTTTTATATGACTTGTGATATACCAGTGCTTGCGATACAGAGAACTCTTCTCCTCGTCAGTACTTTGTAATTGGAGGGTAGAAAATCAACCGAATCGCTATTTCATCTAAAAATGTTCTGGAAATCTTTTGATATCAATACACACTATTTACCTCCAGAATCTTATCGACGGTCAATAAATTAGGGTGAAGACGGGTCAGTCTGCTGATGAACACCGTAGCAATGACAGCTGATGTTTCGGGAGGCAAATACTGTGTATTGAGACCAAAATCTTAACACCAATATCAGACTTTGTTATTTGTCGAGTTCTTTTTCCTTTTTGTGATCTAATCGACTGTAGTTGGACAGTCAAAAGCTGTAAAAGTAAACGTTTGATACTGTCATCTTGATTTCACTTTGAAAATAGAGCACAGGTAAAGTTATTAAGTTAGTTACTTTTTTTGGAACTAGCATTTTGATTTTGATAAGCATACTAACCAACATCTTCTAATGAGTGGGATTCATCCAGCGTTTCATCCAGAGGTTCGTATCTCTTGATATTGAAACATAAATGAAAATAAAAAGCGTTAAGAATATATAATTATCTTCGTTATTCATTGAACCACAAATGTTAATTCAGCCAGGAATGAATTATCGAGTGTTATGAAACAAATTAGAATTACTGATTTCAGAATTAAAGGGGCACTCGAGACGATTAACTTATATAATTTCACATTATGTACTACATGAATAGATAATGCTCTTTATAGGTTTGTTGAATTTATAATGGTCCTTCAGCAGATAATACTCAATACTCTAAAATGAAAAAAAAAACACTCAACATATTACACTGAAAAAGGACGATGACATAGGAGGCTCACATAATTATTCTATTAATGTAGCAATGTAACTCCATTACAATACCACTTAAAACTTCTTCTTCTCTATCTGTGTAGAATCTATGCATACTTTCTTCTTTTGTTCGGCTTCCATGAGCACCCACTCATGCATTCTTACATGAAGCTGCTATGTCATCCTTGTTTACTGTGTTTTGTTATGAATTTTGAAAACAATCCTGTTCCTTTATATCACAATCGCTATAGATTCAATTACCCTGAAGTCAGTGCAGCCAATTTATAGATGTTCAAATGCAACTGTCTGGAAAATCATCCTGCGTTCTCCTTTAAACATGTAGACACGGTATGTCATGTGCATTGAGTTTGAAATCTCTGCACCGTTGACGATATTGCAAAGAACTTGCATTTTGCTAGAAATGACAGTTTGTGATTTCTCCCTTTTGAAATTGAGCGAGTTTACTTGTGCAAAGTATGAATGCCCGGGGTAAATAGAATAATTTTTGATGTAACATTTTGATCTTTGAAATTTAATATCTGACACCTTTACCTCTGCCATATTGTTGTGAACCGACTCTTCTTCTCTTCGTCCTCCTTAAAGAGTTAATCTTATTCTACATTTTTTTTTTTAACACGAGCTTATGGACAGTATAACATCAACAATACCTTGTTACGTTTGCACTTCCGAATGAGACACATGACAACAGGAACCAACAATGAGAGCAGCAAAAAGTAAAGGAATGACGTATGAAAGGAATCTGAAATTGAAAAACAAAATGTCAAAACACCGTATGAAATATTTATTTCGTCAAAACGTTAATCCTTCAAACAAGATCTACGTAAACGTGCTTACACTACTGAACTGATATTTTGCAAATTCAAGACAGCACGATTTGTAGGTTTGAGCTCATGTAATACGACTGCAAACAGTGCTTTTAATAACTTTTAATTTTAGATTGCAGTTTTGCAATGCAAATGTTAGTAATCCCTGTGTATATTAGAATGTACCAATGAGGGAAATGTGCGATAAAGATTGATTTCTAATCATTTTGTAATCATAGGTAGGGATCGACTACCATATGACATGACAGTGGATGAAGATAAGTTTGTCCATGATTTTTTCTTTTGTTTTCTATTTCTGTAAAATAGTGTTGTAGTGACCTGTACGACCTCCAGTATGATAAGTCACTTTTGTAGCCATTTTTGATGCCGTTTTTCCTGCGGAAGTCGCTGTAGAATTATCGTGACTGATAGTCCGGTCCGATGTCATCACTGTAGTCATCGACGGTATAGGTTGGTACGATGTCGTTACTGTTGTCATTGACCGTGTCGACGGGCTCAGCGTCTCTGTTACTCTTTCACTGGTAACATCAGTGTCAGCTTCAATTGCACATACCAACAGCATGAAAGGAAAACCAGAGACATTTTTTTAATCATCCCGAACATTCAAGAAGGTATGCTTCTGGTAAAAATCACCTCACACGGTATAATATTTATCCAGATATTTCTACCCGTTTCGTTTTGAAAACTAGTCTTTCTTCCTTTCGTAATCTTTATCACTGAAGATGATTACGTAAGAAGTTAGCAACTCTTGACATGAGTTTCCTCCCCAAATGACTCAGAATTGCTTAAGGTTAACTTTTTAAAGAAATGACAAACGGCTTGGTCATTAACTCCTACCTTTGCAGGTGGGAAATGCATCTGACCAGGCTCCGTTCTCACAGCAAACTAGCTCCGTGTCTCCAGCAAGATCGGGCTCGGGAACGCTACACGAGAAAGTACACTTCTGGTCGCACTTCACAATATCCCCGGGGGCACATGAGCTTGCCATCAAGGCTGAATATGACTGGACTGTACACGGTTTAACTGCAGTGACATTAAAAGGCATAATGCGATATCTGGGCGTGGCTTGAACGTTGTCTGTCTAACGTTACCATTATTTAGCGATTATTTGATGAAAGTCGGTGTGAAGCGGTTAGTGTATTGCTTATTTTCCGTATTTCTTTGTTCTTTACCGAATTTTTTAAAAGACTTTGAATGTGTTTGCTGAGACATTAAAGGTTGTATGTGATTTAGATTCACGCCATAAACTTCAAATATTTCTTGAGTTGAGTCCCTCTTCTCCGCCCCAGACACACATGACGATGTAGGGCCTACCCTGGAAGACAACTGCAATGATGCAAATTATTTCTCGTTCATATGAAAGTGATCCAGTACTTTCACGACGTATAACCTCTCCGCTGGAAGACTATCAGAACTTCATCTCTTACTGCTAAATGGTCCTATGAGGTTTACCATACCGTTTCGATGTGAACCTTTGGGAGAAATATTTTGAGAGAAATGTAATATTTGTTTTGTTTGCATTGTGTCGGGAGGCAGAAAAAGAATAAAATAATAACCTAGAGTTGAGATATCTATAATCATTTTTATCAAATTACTAGACCTTAAACATTGGTTTGATGCTTTTGAATATTTCAAGAACATCTAATGCAAAACTAAGATTTTGAATAGCATGAAAATCATCTGGAATAAACGCAGTGTTTTCAGAGACTCGGTTGCTGGAGATTTGTTGAAACTGTAAGGATGCTTCGTGTATGTATTATTCAGTCGAATTTGAGATGGGAAGCACATACTGCAGATTTTATTTATTTTTTTTTAATTTTTTTAAGGTATCAAAAAACTGTATGTTCAGAATGATATAACGTTCCAACATCAGATCTTATACGTGTCTGTATCGGGTTAACAGCATTCGCCCAACTTTGGAATTATTGTTTTGATACGAGTTCTTAATGGTGGACTTATGACATTCAAACAAGTAGAAAAAAAAGGGTACAAAATTCTTTATGTAAGTTATGAAAAAAGAGCACAAAATTCTTGATGTAAATTGTGAAAATGCTTTTCCAAACTGACTTGAACTGCTAGAAGCTAGACTAAAAGCTTTGTATTGAGTTTACTAAATCCTTATCAAATAGTCTACAAGATGAGGACGGCTACCAAACAGGGAAAATGCTTACATTTCTTTCAGGCATGTATCAACATGTACACAGTTCAAATGTAAAACGGTCGGATTCATACAATTGCTGAACACCGCGTTTTAAAATTCTATTAGAATCCACGTAAATTTCTGTACTAGTATATCTGTCGCTATAAAATTGTACAGATTTTCATTAAAAGTTCAATATTAGGTCCTACTCCAGTATTTCCATGAAGTCATATTTTGTAGTTATCTTTTCGTTATGTACATTCTTAGTTTGATTTCATATGCTATATATTATCATTATACATCAGTACTTAGTCTTTATGCCATTTACATTGTAAGGATGATATTTTCATCCTTTCAGCAATAATTTAGCTGGTAATCGTGTATTGTTTTTACACAAAGAATTAAACCATTTCTTGAAAATCGGGATGAGGAGGGCAAATACCATTTTTCATTTATAACTGTGCTCGTCATCCCTGTCTCTACACGAGTTGTAGTTGACTACGATGTAGACGCACCGTTCAGTATTTTCTGCTTAATGAGGTAATCAACCATCGCCAACTCCAGAATTGGCCACACTTGCTTTAAGGAACCTTTGCCAGTTACAACAACCTGCAAACCAGTTGCACCATCTTCTGCGAGCCCGTCATATACCCAAGGACGTTCGAAGCTGTGGAAGCGGCCTTTTGCCTTGAACTTGAAATGGCGGCAACATTTTACTCCCTGTGGAAAAAAAAGGACAATACAATTGTATTTGATATTAGTAAGTCTGATGATAGTGAAAACATTTATCTGCATGACTTATCCATGTACAGCATGACTCATATTAAATTTGTTTCTACGTCAGGAAACTAACGAAAAGAAAACCATTTAAACGTCAAATTCTCCTTAAAAAAAGTTGCATACATTCTATTGTGTAAATGCAACTAAACTAAAGACCAAAATAAACTTTAACGATGGATAGAAATTCTCCCTTTTTAATTTTCTTTTCTAGAATTTTTTGTTCTTTCACTTTTTATCTTTTATTACGCCAAGACCATTCGGTTTAGAGGAAAAAAAAAATTTTCTATTTTTTAATTTTTTATTCTGATTCTGATTCATTTTCATATGATGTTCTTTCTGTTCATTCTGATGTTCATTCATGATGTTCATTCTGATTCATTTTGATAATAAATGATGTTCTAGTTAAATTTCTTATTAGACAAAGTCAGATAAAAAGGTGAAAGTTCATTACCCGAACAAACATGCACAGACTTATGGAATTCAATTTTTCTACGAAACAATGTTGTTTGTACAATATGTTATCTAGGTAAAGTAGTGATGTAACGTTTTCATTGTGCTTTATCTAGGTCTTACATCAAATCCTACAAATAAATAAAAAATCTGTTACTTACCGTTAAAGCAAACATACAATAAAACCTATATCAAACTTTACGCAGGGCCCCTTTGTAAATCAGTTTTTTAACTGAAAGGGCTTCCCTGTGGAAATAAAACGGAATAAATAAATATGATTACGACTGATTTTACTGTTGAATAAAAGTATGTGTCATTTTGTACTGGAAGATTTTTCACTTTTTTTTGTATTCACCTTCTAACTGTTCTGATTGTATGAAGTAAATTTTATCGTCGTCATTGTTATGATGACAATATCAAGAGTACATTTGATTTGATTTGATTTGATTTATTGGTTTCTGTATCAGCATTGTACATATACACATTCATGTACAAGCATAAATATAATAATATATATAAATATTTTCTTGTTCATTGCCTGTGTACAATGTACAGCAAAAGTACAACAAAACATACAACAATGAATAATACAGAGGGGCTACAGCATAAGCGTAGCTTGATTTGCGTGCAGCCCCCGTAGCATAACATAATATTATAATATACATTGGAAGGAGAATAGGAGGGAGGGATGATTTGCATAGAGATAGGATAGTTGAAAGGAGAAAGGGAAAGAAGAGGTTTGTCTGCTTTCACTAAAGGTTTACACAAAGTAAAGTCACGTCCTGTATCACTGATTAGCAAGACATGACAAACTATTTCCTCACCGAGGTACAGGTGGATAGTTGATACAGTTCATGGTCGGTTACATAATCATTATTATATAATAGATTAATTGCGTCGATATTTCTACGAAAAAATTTCGTGTATAAAACATTAACAATGACAATGGAATTACTGATATTCAGATAACAACATTAACATCGTAGTTACGACCGAGTCATGTAATTCCCTTTTTGAACAGCAATCGGTCAAGAGTACAAGTTTACAATTGGGCTATTTGAACAACGCACCTGACTATTTTTTTTTCCTTTCACTTCATTTCATTTTATTTCATTTCCGACGAAAGTATACAATATGGCAATTGCATATGAACAAAGTAAAGTACAATGTAACTTATGCATATAAAAATGAGATTTAAATGCACGTCATTTGTTTACAATGAGACAGTCCTTTAAGAGAGTCCTGGTCATCACAGATGAAAAAAAAAACAAACAACAACACAAAAACAAAAACATGCACCGTATGCGCAACATGCAGTCGGGCTAGCAGGGCTGAGCATGCCGATACGTCAAATAGTGGCCACTGGACCTTTATCGCCAGAGCAGTGCAGAGTACCAGATCTGCAGGCTTCTAGGAGGTACTATGAGACTAACCGCGATTCGCGGATGAATCAGTAAATGTAAGCGTACAGATTTCAGAGCCACAGAAGTTTGTTTCTTTTCTGTTTTGTTTTAATTGTTCCATATTCCATCTTTGCGAAAACCAATTTTGCTGTTATGAATGAATTACAGTCGCTTAAAATGGAATCTCGTGTGAATACCAGTGGAACAATCTACCACAAAAAAAAAAAAAAAAAATCGATGTGCACCCAGTGTTTCAAAATTCAAATCTGGTCTTAAAACTCACCTTTTTCGTCTTCCTTGATAAACATTCATTACTCCTTTTGTTAATTATTGTATCTATTATGTTGAGTTATATAGAGAAGCATGTGCTTATTATGCGCTTTATAAATGTATTATTATTATTATTATTATTTCCAAGTAATTTGGAAAAAGATGCCACTAACGATATTGGGCGATAATTTCCCTGTTCATCCTCTGTGCCCCTCGTACTACTTTAACGATTTTCATCCTGTTAGGCACTACACCAATCCAGAGGTATAAGTTGATGAATCTCTAAAACCATTGTTTCCCAGAATTACACACACAATTTTGATAGATTATGACAATGCAGGATTATGTCATAATATTAAAACACCGCACTAGGCTGGCTTGGTAGGGGAACGTTATTTTTCAAAATGTCCGTACACGAAGCATGTAACTGCGGGTTGTTGACATGATTTGGTCCAAGGAATGTCAGGAATTCACAGTTTAAAAAGGAGCCATCCACCATTATTTTTTCAGTTACCTCACATCCGCTCTTGGCCAAATTCTCTTTTTCCGTAAACATATTCAAAATATAGATGGGTTTTTCGCTGGGTTTACATCAGAGTAAAATTAAGGATATAACGCATTGTTTAGTAAACACCTAGTTATTAACGACAAGAATCTCGGGTTAATTTCGATGACTGACAACATAGCAAGGAACGACAATGTCCAATCCTGCATATTAAAGCAGCAATACTTGTTCGTCAAATTAGTTCACAAACAAACCACGTAAATTTGATACTTACATTTTTGAAACTAACAAGGGCAGGCTGGTTTGAGAACCCCGCAATATGATCTGCATTAGAAATACAAATATGGATTAATTTTATTTTTATAGATACCACAATAGGGGCTTTTCCCAAGTTGAGCATACTACCTAGAGTTAAGAAGCATGATGTAATTGTATAATTATTGTATAATATCAAACAACTGGCACAGATTAGGCAAAGTGTAATCTACAAGGATTACCACCTTAGATCTTGAGATGTGTATTTATATGTGTATGCGTGTTCATATTAGGTATTATCTACTAATCACTTGTTGAAAGTTCCTGCCCGCTGGAAACAGAGATTAACGTTGATAATATTACATCTGTATTGCAGTTGATTCAGACATATTTTTTTTTCGTAACTGCATGACCTCAAATTCGGTTACAAACAGGCAACCAAAACATGTATCATTGATCTATACCAAGTTATGTGATTTTAGAATGTGCGTAATTCGATTGTTAACCGATGGTTTTGCAAGAACCCTGATTTACGTATTACATATACTGTTATGTAAGTTGCCTTCTGTTGTCAACATTTGCGAATTGGTTCATGACCAGGTCCTGCCATGTGTCTAGAATATAGGATATTGATTTGGTTGGTAAGTTGACATGTTCTTTCTCTTGTTTTTGTTGTCGATATGGAATGATCACAAAAAGCAAAAGGCCAACAAAATCGGGTATTTGCATGCACACATGACTACACACGTGTGCGTGTATAATGCATATACATTTATACGTGTATATGAAGGCCAATATGCATACATTACAAACATGTGCGTGTGAGTGTGTGTGTATTAAAATTCTCTCCGCTTTCGCAGAAGAAATTTTAAGGCAAATACAATGTGTTTTACACGAAGGATCAATTTCATTATAAAGGAAGTTATCGCGCCTTGTTTGTATATTTTACAGGTATCTTAAAAAATATCTGACCTTCTTTCGTTTTTTCCCTTAAATTTAACAAGAAAACAAATGTATTTGAATTTACTTTTAATTATGGAGATTATCTTTTTTGTGCAGTAGCTATTAAATCTCTAAAGGGTATTTCGCTCATTGAATATTCATATGGACTGATTTTCTCCAAAAAAAAAAACGTGAAAATTCAAAATGTCATATCTTCCTTTGATATTTCTTATCCGATTTTAGGCATTTTTGTATCCTTCTGGAAGAAATATTTTCCTCTTTCTTTTGCAGTTTATCCATTTTTTTTTTTTGGGGGGGTGGATTTCTTATTTAAGTGCCTAACCCTTCTTTCAAAGACGAAATCCCGTGATCATTCCTATCTCCATTTTCAAGTTTCAAGCCCGAAAAAATATTAATGAGCTTTTTCCACCAATTTTCACTGAACAGAGTTTCACGAGCGGTGATCTTGTGGGCATAGTCAATTAGGGCTCGTTTCAGGGACAACATTAGGCAAAGGTAAGATGCATTTCATGATCGTTTCTTCACAATCAACCATCTTCCAATAGTTTGATTCCGCCCACCCCTATACCCACCTCAACATTAGAGGGCATAATTATCAAATACTGCGAATGTGAGGATACATAAAGAATAGAGCAGTAATACCTACCTTCGTCAGTGTAATATGTTTCCGACCCAATTTCTGTCTCTTCTCCATTTACGCGTAGCATGAAGGCTACGAACAAAAAAATTCGTAGCAAAGCAGACGAGTAAATCATAAGTGTTCAAGAACACATACGATACCGGCAATAATAATAAGACCTGCTATGTAATTTCATTACATCCAATCGTTGATACGTGTAGGTTTAAATTCACTGTCACTTATGTTCAGTCTTTAGGACCTATCTTTAGTGGCACCCCCAAAAAATGTTAATAATGATGGATGGATAAGATATCTCAGAGGCACAAATATGTTAAGAAACTTTGGCATTCATCAAAACATAGTGCATATCGATATTACACATGATTTTTATATATGCAGTGACCTAATGCATTTAACAATACGCTAAAAGTGACAATGGAAACATCAGGGAAGTAATGTTATCAAAAGTCCAATCGAGAACTACATAGGAAACTGCAATAATGCATGTAGAAAGATTAAAAAACTTAAGAACAGAAAACGAACAAACAAACAAACAAACAAACAAGCAATCATTCAAAGAAGGGAGTGGCGGAACGAAGTCAAATGAAATATCAACCTGGATACTGTGTTTCAAGATGACGTCTACACCAAGGGCTCGCCAACTTTCAGTACACGTATAAGGGACACGAGCCCTCTTGAGAGCATGATATTGTGTACTGCAACTCAATGCAAAAGGCTCCACGAGCGCCAAGACCAACGTCGTCGAACATCTGCAAGGATATCTAACAAATCAGGAATGATCTTTCTCTGTGTAGACCGACGGCACAGAAAGCTTTGCCCTGAAAATACTTGGCTACACTTTAACAGCATGAACTAATCAGTGAAATTTCGACATCTGTCAAGTAAAAAGCGGTAGTCATAATCAGTGGTCTATGGTTCACCATGCATGTAGGCAGGAGATTTCAGTTGCGGCAGGACGACTTCGGACTACGCAGCAACCAGTGCAGATCGTAGGCCACTAAAAGAATGGACATATGCGCGTGGAGTATTAAATTTTGTATAAAGCCAAAACATCTTGAAAGCTATCCAATCCTACTTTGGTCTCTGTTAACCCTTGCCATTCTCAGAAATTACTTCTGATTCCAGCAAAGAACGATTATCTTTTATAGTCTCAGTAGCCTAACTGAGCTCGTCCCGACCGAACCAGGCAAAGTGTTATAGACTCTAAACAAATTTCACTGCTTATTGAGAAAGTGAATAGCATCCTTCCAGCTAAAAATCTACACAGCTGCGATTTACCATACTGAATTGTTATAACGCAGCAAGGACCAACAACCCCTTGACATTGATCGCAAGTAGTTCCCAAGGAGGACGAAGAGTGTTATCCTCACTGCAAAGATATTCTGCAAGACGAATCTGGCTACAACGAAGCAGCAGAGGTCGCAAACCTCACCGACTGCCATAACAAGAAAGGCAGAAAACGCTGGAAGGAGACACTATAAGGCCATTGATTTCACATAGTATTCCATGCCGAAAACGTTCCCACCGAAGGAGATGTCCTCCGCATTGCCAAGAGTTGAGTGAGGCAAAAGCAAGAGACCTGAAAACATTACCCGCTTCCAGTATTCTTGGTACATTGAGGATGAACTTCACTAGCTGGAAAAATCTTGCAAAAAAAAATTAATCTTCAAAAGCTCTATGTAGTGCTGCTGTTACTCTTATATATGTTGGTTGTGTCGTCAGCAAACCTGAACTTCTTCAGTGCTTCTCTTATTATGTGTTCAGAATAAACATAACGTCAGTCAAACCTGTCTTAGCGGCCACCTCTCTATGTTTAAGTCCCTTTGAATAAGGACAATATGGTACTTGTCTGGGTATTGTTTGTTGTTTACGTAAGCTTCGGACATTATCAATCTCCGTCGAACTCAGCACTCGTGAAACCCATTCATGGAAACCGGTATGAACCAAAGAACTTCCTCAGGCCCGAAATATCATTTTTAACATCAAAAGAACAGAAGCAGGCAAAGAAAAAAAAAATGATATGAAGTGAACTGTACAACAAAAATCCCCACAATAGCACTGCTGCTGTTGTTGTTTGTTTTTTTTTTTAGAATAGCATGCGGTATTTTCTGCTATTATTAAATGCAAGTATTGAAATTCAAAATGGCTGCCAACCTGTCTATAGCGGTCACTTTTGTTGTTTCCCTTGGGTGGCCACTATAGACAGGTTTGACTGTATTAGGCTTGTGACACCACACAACCTTGTGGTACTCCACGAACAATCTTTATCCAATCAGACTCTCCTAATGATATGCTTAAAGCTGATTCTTGGTCTTTATAAAGGCATTTGAATTTGATCAACTGATGTGACTAGGGAATCTCTTTTCTGCGTGATGAACCACTGCTTCTTATGACCTATGCAGTCATATGCCGGTGAATAATCCATTAAAAAGCGAACGTACAGTGTAAGTTTATGCTAACGACATTTTTCAATGAAATTCCTGACATTTAGGACTTGCTCCTATATTCTTGCCCTCTACCAAGAAAACTTGCATGTTCTATTGTCATCTCTTGTTTGTATTTCAGTTTAATCCCGTTCGCAATTAATTTTACGTTTTCCTTTCTAGCTTGTTTGATCAAGTTGATTGTGTTATGGTGGGGGCCCTCGTTTAGATCTCGTTTCCTTGGATGTGAAACAAAATGTTGCTGGACACAAATCTGTTGCCCGTTCTCATGTTTCACACTCCATTCTACGTAGTTTCCAGCAAATAGTCATCCCATCTTCTGATGCTTTCCGAAGTTCAATTGGTATTCTATCTACCCCAGCTAGGTGACTTCCCGTTGATAACTTCTTTTAAAGCATTTTCTACCTCTAATTTCAGTGCAGAGGTTCTTAACTACCGGATCTGCATGATCAGCAGGAGTATACATGTACATTGACACAGTGTTTTGCACATAATTAGGGAGCTTTAGATTTTGACGCGCGGACGTTTGAGCCGACGCTTGCGCTGGACGTTCTCCTCTCCCTGCGTCGTGTGGAAAAGTAGCTTTAGATTACGCTGGGACGCAACGTATAAAAAATAAAATCGCGCCCCTATATGATTAGTGCATGAAGAAGCTCTCTACGTCGCAAACTGTGCGGACGTGAAAATAGCCTAGTACGCGTAGTGAAAAACTCAGGCGACGCAAGCTAAAAATAGATTGACTTTACGCGCGCTACTGCGCACGCTCAGAACATGTTTTTTTTTTTTCCTTTGAACGTCCGCGCGTCTAAAATCTAAAGCTCCCTATTATTTCCTCTATGTCCATGCCTTCCGCCAGTGCATTTCTATGCTGATCGTTTGTGACGAAAGACTTGGAAGTTCTTGTCCCTGTTATTCAACTCAAAAAAAAAAAAAAAAAAAAACGTTCTTGGAGTGTATATTCTCCATTCTCAAGCATTTTTTTTTTGTCTCATGAAATGTGTTTTTGTCAGTCATTACCAACTTTGTAAATTTCTTGTCAGGTTCTTTCCATCAATCATTTCCCCATCGCTCTTTGCTCTTGAAATACTGAGAGAATGTCTGAGATGATTTGGTTGAAATCATTGGGACGCTACTGAGGGTGCTGCGTTTGAGGAAGGGTTGTCTTCGCAACTCCAGCTTTTGCTACCTGCGCCCTACTACTTGTGGCCAACCATCGCGTTACACTGATAAAGTCATATACAATGTAGGAAGGTAAACTTCCGAGAATTGTGATTTGATTGGGGAGTAGATTCAAGGATCGAAATCGTGATTTACTGAAGGAATTTTGCTTAATTTTGGAATGCAATGTTCTAAAAGGAAACAATCTTAAAGGTTTACACGGAAAATGATTATGACGTTTGGAATTGTCCTAGTTGGTTTCACAAATTTATTTTATTTGTGTGTGTTTGTGGGGTCAAATCTGTTATTTCCTGACCTTCTGCAACTTCAGCATGCTTTAAATTTTCACATTTATACATGATAACAGTTATCGTTGGCTGGCCACCATACTGTCAGAATGGAGCTACTTCTTTCAAGTAAGTGATTGGTGTGATAAAATTAGTTGAGTCAGGAAATTAATCTGTGATGACAACTTATAATTTTCAAAAGAAAATACTAAAACTTGGAGCATGTGAATAGGTACACTGCTATCTTGAGTAATATCATTATTAGGAAATCTATGAAATTATTATTTTAATTGTGATGGAGAATCACCAAGATATGGTCAAATGAACGTCAATGAAAATTAGACGAATGAATAAAAATGGATTCAAGAATGTCAGACAAACATAAGGAGGTTATAAATTGATTAGTCTTTCATATTTGATAAAATGCTTGAAAAAAAAGTACAATACTTTATATCACACAGGCTGGCTAGAATTTCGTTAACTCACAAATTTCTTCAAACAGTCCTTTACTTAAATTTCTTCTCTGGGATCAATTTAAGTGAATGAGATCTTATTCTTTGCACACATGCCATCTTAACGAAATTTGAGGAATTTCGTTCAACTAATTTCGTCTTGGTCTAACTCTTATTAAGCCGCAATCGGTTCGTCTGTTTCAGTGGTTGTCGGAACACATCATGATTTTTCTTTTTTTTTTTTTTTTGGGGGGGGGGGGTACATTCCTGCTGCTTAAATATGCGGAATGACACACAGTGCTCACCTGCATTATAAGAGATCATTTCCAAGATATAGCCCAATGAGGGATTGAACAACAACGACAAAACGTATAAAAGGGGACATTTTTGAATGCTATTCTTTACATTTTATCTTCTTTCATAGAAGTCGAAAACCTACTTTGTGTAATAGGACCCCTAAGTGGCTATAAAACAGATGAAGAAAAAGAAAGAGAGACAACCTATTTCAAAGGGAAACGTCGGCGAAGCCTTATATCTAAAGCCCCCCCCCCCCTCTTCTCCATCCCCGTAAGTGAACGTGGTACGTCCTGTCCTAAGTCTACGCTGAATTTACAATTTTGGGAACATTATTTTTACTTACCCAACATCGAGACGTGCAGTACAGCTGTTTGAAGTGACTTCATCTTTGTCACAGGAGCTCGTGCTTCTTTTCACTTACTCTGTACGAGAAGAGAAAAAATGACATATGACTCCGCACAATTGCGATAGCTGCTTTCTTCCTCTCAGTTTATCTTTAACGTAGACATGATATCTAAACACATCTTTGGTACCGTATTCTTGATTAATCTCTGCATAATAACTGTTTTTCAACACAATTGAGTAATGTCAAAAAAAAACCTCAAACAAACAAAGAAACAATAAAGCAACAGAAAACTGCTTAGGCAATAATGACGAGCAAGTAAAGTGAAATGGAGACTAGTTTTGTCAAAGGCATAATGATAAGACACCAATTATAATCGAGCGGACTACAGACACAAAAATGCATAAACACACATATTATACACACCAACACACACAATCCCATACATTCAAGTGTAACTAAGTGCACTCTTTATATGGACTAGTAACATACTCATTTGTGATAGAGAGAGAGAGAGAGAGAGAGAGAGAGTGTGTGTGTGTGTGTGTGTATGTGTACAATGTAGGCAACCTATGTGTGTTTTCGATAGAGGTAAAGGTCCCCTGACGTCCATTGCCATGTCGATATCTTTAAAAAAATCCCTGAATTCCTGACTTTTGATAGAAATAATATTTTGTTACGTGGATTTTTTAACATTTTACTCTTTTTCTACATATAAGTTCAACCCCTATAGGAATAGCTCTCTTGCGTTTTGTGATGTCATTAAGAGGATATTAAGCTTTAATAAATAAGTATTTAATTAAGCTTAAATAAGTGTTTGAAAGATGCAACTTACCTTTACTAGTTTACATGTTCATAATAGCATGACAAGAGGTGCCACAGAATTACTCATCAGACAGTATTCAGCACGATGGTTATTACTGTTCCAGGATTGTGAGTATGACAGAAGAAGGTGAGCAACTTGATCATACGAACCCGTTCTTCCTTTTGTAATGTGATGGACCTGGTTTGGAAACATAGTAGAAACAGTCGATACCCGTTCCAAGGAAATTGTGACTGACTTTGTAACTTGGAAGACTTATTCATATCAGCAGAAATCATCATCGACACATGTCCAGAATTTGGTGTCACACCTCTCCCCCTCCCCATTTTCTCTTTGCGTATCTTTTCATTGTCTCGAGACCACCATCCTCTTCAAACTGTGTTTGTGATAGCAGTCTTCTGTTGTTCCCTTTCTGTCTGTTTTCCGTCGGCACGATAGAATCAACTTTTCGTCATAATGATTGCCATAAAATATCGTCGAAATTTTCATTAAAGTACAATTTATCAACTTGAGATAATCATCATAATGATATATAACATAATATATATGTAAATTTACATCACGATGTGCTTTCTTAACCCCACGCGACGATCCAAGAATGTCACCTTAATTTGTTGAGAAAATTGGATTCTCAAAATGCATTTTTTGTTTATACTTTGGACCGAAACTTTGGAAGGATTCAGATGACATTTTGATAGATTTATCACATTTGAATATAAATCTAGAAACGTTTGCTACAACTTTGGATAGTTTAATCAATTTGGGTTGATTTTCGTGTTTTCACCTGTTCTGATGATAAAGTGGCGTGTTCTATCATACAGACCTTCTATATAATATTCCTCTGCTCTTCCTCCTCTCTTCTATCCTCTTTCTTCATTGTTTTGTAATGTCGTTGTGCTCTCTTCATAGTATGATGTCGTGTCTTTTGTGTATTATGTGTGAATGTTTATTATACGTGTGTATGTGTGTATGTATGTGTGTACTATTGCCTTTGTCTTTTCCGGGTACACACGGCTGCGGCTCAATCCTTTATTTAGTGTCTGTAGGGTGTAACACTGCTGGTAATGTCTTCATTAGTGATTTGTGTACTTTTTTGTTTCTGGGGAGGGGGTTTTACCTAAAAATAGTAATACTGTTTATACACTGTTTATATTGATGAATTTCTTGTTATGTGTTATACATAACTGATTGATTTTGAATGACATTTAATGCGTATTTGTTGTTTTTTTCTTGCAATTTTATTTTTTTTTTCTCTATGAGGGGACTGCATTCTACAGGCTCTGCTTTTTAGCAGTCCCCTCCATTTCCAGCAATATTGTTTATGCATTTACCACAGTGACGTAACAGTTATTTGTATCTCTGTTGATAATTTACCTGTATCTCTTTTACAATGTTATTCTGTTCATCGCATTGTGGTACTGATTTCCTGACATCTGTGTATACGAGAATTTCATTGTATTTATAATTATTTGTTTGTTGGAAATGAAATAAATCAACTTGAAACTTGATACTACGCAGTGAGTAATATTACGTCTTAAGTAATCCATGTTTTGCAAGCTTTGCTTTTCATTGCACCACATTTTCCATTCTGATGTTTACTTTTTTTTTTGGGGGGGGGGGGGGGTCAACCTTCCAAAGTGTGCATTGCTATTTTTGGTTATTCTATGAAATTGTATGGATAGTTATTGATATACTTCATAATCCTTATATATATATTTCTTAGAAAATGATAAAACATTAATTGTGTAATATATTGTTTGTATTTTGTTTCGACTTAGGGTGGATGGACGGAAGAATGCCAAAGTGGATTGAATTGAATAGAACAAATTTCGATTATGCTACGTTGCTTTATTATTCATTTTATATAATAGCTGAAGGCGTGAGGATAAAAGCGTAATACCCCGTTCCCACTGCCGATCAGATCAACTCGATCAAGCGAGATCAATCCCGATCACCTATCTTACCAGACCAATCCCGACCAAATGCTCGATCGTCCTTCAACGCGATCCCTTGCCGACCGCTATTCGATCTTTTACGATCCACATCCGACCATTCTCGACATCTCCAGAATCTCTCCTCGACAACCACACAGATCTCTACTCGAACATCCCGATCTACACACAGTCAATACACGATCGCTACACGGTCAATACTCGATTTCTACTAGACTTCTTAGACCAGCTCGACATGACTCGATCTGTGTAGGATCTTGCATCGAACGGGTCGGCAGGTTCGTACAGTGATCGAGTGAAAGAAGAATTGGTTACAGTATTCGTTTGGTTATATGAGACAACTCAGTATTTATGCTTGAATACGGCGTGGCCCAAAAGAGTGCCATAAAACTGACTATTAATTGCAAAAGCATGAATGAACGAAAGATTATCTTTAGTATAGGTTTTAACGGCCAATTTCGCACTTTTGTCAGTCCATTTGATAAAAGGTTCATTCAATTTAGCGAAAATCCTCATCACTGCACATTCTGTCATTCAAAATTGCAAGTTGTTCGTTCAATTTAGCATTCCGATCAATGAGATTTGCACATGTGCCTTTCGAATTCGTAAAACGGGCATTCAAATTGGCACGTGCTCTTCAGTCATTCAAATTCGCCAGCACTGGCGAAAGGGGTATTTCAGTCATTCAATTTCGCGTAAGGGCAGTCAAATTCCTATATATATATAACATGTTAATTGAAATTAACGTCATGTTATTTCTTTTTTGAAAAGGTGATAACCTTTAAACGCGTATTTCTATGTGACTTATTGTTTCATCCACGCACTGTTACGCAGTAAAAGTATCATGTTTTTGACCATATCATATAACTCGAGTTTGCTGTTCTGTAACGCCCCTTTTCTTTCATACATGACATTTTAGGCCTACATGTACCAATACTCTAGTTTAACTTCATCTTCTTAGAGTCATGACGGCACAAGTTAGATACAGACGTATTTCTCAAGGGGACAGAAAAAGAATTATAGGAATATTTGATGATCATAACCGTGACTTCCTACAACTGGCCGACACACGGAATAAAGCGCTCAACGGCGAGATAAGTTGTGGCCATGCACATGTTACAGTATCTTCGGACTTGAAGAGACACTAAGCACATTAAAGAAAAAAAAAATGTTGCCAAAATCTCTGAAATGAGTGCGAAAATATGAAATGTAATGACGCTTGGAAAACAATAACTATGTTAAGAAAATAAAGAAAGAAGCAAACCATAGGCATGCGTGCTAAATTGACTGCAAAAGATGTTAAATTGATTGCCAAAAAAATGAATTGAAATGAACGAGAGCAGCATGTCCGTGATCACGTGACTATATCATTCTAAACTGAATGAGCGAATAATCAAATGGTGCTTGTTTTACGAATTTCAATTGAAAAAGCGTTAATTAGAATGAGGCTAAAGGTAATTTGAATGCTCCAAAATTAATTTGAATGAAGAGATGATAAAATTGAACTACCGAACATGCCATCTATGGTATATTTTGCTAAATTGAATGCAGCAACTAGGAATTGGACTGACAAAAGTGCGAAATTGGCCGGGAAAACCTATAGTTGATAGAAGAGCACTTCCTATTTTGAAACCACAATCATCAATTCTCGTGCAGGCGTTTCGATTCTATTCATTTTTCCTGAAAAAAAAAGATGACAAAGACTGATCACTACTGTTTATGAGCCCAAAAAGGTACAAAAAATGCATTCAGTTGTATTCTTTCATTATTTATCCGTTTTCAGTAGCTATCTTTGACGCATTCGTTATCAGTTTTTACGGCTTCACTATCGCTCAGTCAAGTAGGATATCAGTGCCCAAAGTTACAGATTTTGTAAATCACAAATTTTCATGGAGATCAAAGCGCCTGCACAAAGATTGATTATCATTGTGTCAAATAAAATTTGAGGTGTTCTTTCTATTGAATAATGTAACGATTTCATTCAGTCGCTCATATCTTTTTGAATAAGAGACAGTTTTGTAGCACTCTGTCTGCCGGGACACCATGTATAATATGATAGGTTCGTTCATATGCATTCGATATTTGTAGTGGATGTGAAGAATAGCAAATCTAAGTTTGATGTCTCACTGAAAAAAAAAAGTTACACCGTCACGCTTCGTAAGTGCATTACATATAGGTGGGCTGAAATTAATTTGGTTTAAAATGAAACATAGGCCTATGTATGCCCATAAATGCACCATACAGTTGAAAAAAAAAAATGACTATTCTACAACCCTAATGAGTCGTGTTATCTTTGTCATTATTGTTCTCATTACTAAAGAATGAAAAAGTGAATGAAAAATATGTATGTAGTCATTGATAAAGTATAGGCCCAAGAGGGTGTAAAAGAAAATATATGTATCATTAATTTCTAAATTCATGAAGTGTGCTGATATGTGGAACAGAGTACATTATTATGAAAATAAAACAGTATAACATTTTACACTAGCAAGATGAAAATCTTGGTTGTTTATTTTTTTGTCAACTCAGCCAATCGATATCAAGGTGGACTTCAAGCAATGTACATACAACTCTCATTAAAACAAAAAACCTTATTAAGCGAAGCAAAAGTGTAACATCTACGTAAATAAAAGTAAAGTAAGTCACTGAGCATTTATGAATCTATGTTACAACTACTGTTTTAACACGTCAGCGTAAGAAATAGATTTTATATCAACGTAACCAACTTCAACGTTGAAACAGACAAGCTAGCAAAAGAATTCAAGAAACATTTCTCAGTTTATAAGTAAAGTAGATACATTTGTAATCTAGAAAATTTCCTTTCACGTTACAGTCATATTGCCAGAATACCGAATTTTTCTCAGTTTCAGTTGTGTTTCCTTTCTTTCTTCTGGTATTTTTGTCTGGAGAGTCTAATTCTGCCATGTCTGCTGTCTAGGGTTTGTTGTCTTTTCTCTCTTCGTGGCCCTTTTCTTTTCTTCAGTGGGCCAGGAGTGGCTGAAGATACTGACGACATTTAACTTTTTAACGTGACCAAGGACTGCATATATTTTTTCTTAATACCTGAACAATAAATGAGTGCTAAGAAAGTACGTCTGCACCTGCTACAACCACTGTCAAAAAGTGCTCGGTATTTGATCGAGTGCCGGTCGAAGCATGATCGAGTTTAGTCGAGTATCAATCGATAGCAGTCCTGTATCGGTCGTGTAGCGGTCGAGTTATTCATGAAACTGATGAATCCTGGATCGAGATGATCTGAAATCAATCGTGTAGCATTCGAGTATAACTCGAGATGATCGGGAACTGAGCTCGGGGGAAAAATCCGTCCCGACCACACTAGATTTCTATACGACCGATTCCCGATCAGCTCGATCTCTTCTCGATCACTACCCGAGCTGTTGGTGTTCGGGCTTCCTACTCGAATATTTTGGACATGTCCAAAATTATCATGAAGGAAGCAGGAGCGATGCCGATCAAGGTAGATCGACCCCGAATACCAATGCCGAGCGAGCCCGACCAGGCTAAAAAAGCTTGATCGGGATTGATCGAGTTGATCTGATCGGCAGTGGGAACGCACCATAAGCTACTGCAACACATTTAAAGTACAGTCACTGCTGATATAATTATTTTTTGACAGCTACAGTAATAGTTGTACGGTTTGAGGACAGCTGTGCCTTGACCGAGGTGCTGCTGGAATCACATCATATTATCATTCATACACACGCACGCTTACACAAAACACTCACGTACACACACACACACACACACACACACACACACAAACACACAACAAAGCAGATGCCTTTCTGATGCCAAGTTCCTAGTATGTAATATTGCAATATGGACTTGTTAGAAAACAATGATATATTTAGTAGATTTTACGAAAACAAAAATGTCAGCTAAGCATATCACTACCAGAGGAAGAATAGGTTAATACGCTTATTATATGTTTTACTACGTATATTCAAGAATACATAGCAAAGCAATAAACCTTGCGGCTGTATCTATAATCACGATGGTAAGATTACAAACTAGTTCTCGGAATAGAACAAAATAAACAAAAACCATTAGGTTTTAGTTGTGTGTTTTTTTCGTGTGTGTAGGTAAAGGATTCTAAGAGAGTGTTTGAAAATCTCGACTACCTGGTACTCTCTTTCTTTCTCACCATTATTTTGATAACTGAAAATACCGGCAGCATGGCAAGACTGCTACAGGATTATACTCATTCTTCCCCCTGTGAAGCAATGCAAGTTAACGCACACTGTATTCCTTGTACTTATGTGTATATCGTTTAGTTATATATATTCTTATTCATACCTTATCGCAAAAAGAACGGCGGTTACCTGTGCGAAAAGATGGTAAACCCCAAAGGTGATTAAAACACCTTTGCTTTTCTTGATGGACATCTCTCTCCACCTTTTTCCAAATTTTCTGCTCATAGGGTATAAAGGTGCTATAAAATTTTGCTGCTAATTTTCGCGAGTACGTTCCGGTACGTGAAACAAGCTGGCTGCAAAGGGTTAAACAATACTAATGTCTTGTCCTCAGTCTTTATAATCTTAACTAACAGAATGAAAGCACATATAGAAGTAAAAACAATAGCAACAACAACAACAAAATCTCCTACTCACATGTCTTAGCGGACATGCCAAAATTTTGCCTCAGACTGTCGTAGCCAGCAGCGTGCAGTAGCATCCCATATCAGCTGCGGTCATTCGGGAACTATAGGTCATCAAGTGGTTATTATACAGATATACACATCGGAATGGAGGAGGAAGTGTAACAGAGTGGAGAAACATGCATGTATTTTGAATGGTTGCTTATCCGTGCTCCACCAGAGCGAGTCGGTATTGTTCCTCTTTCCAACACCTTGTTACTAACATATCCATCCATGGTCATGGCGTTCAGAATTCGGGATTTCCCCCCTCAAAGCTTTCCATTGTATTTCACAAAGTAATAAAACCATGTTCACGCACTTCCAACCCAATGCTGTAGAGGAGGGACTTGACATTAACCATAATCTCGTGACACGAACACTGAATGCACATGGATTTGCACACACTTCCCAGGAGTTATTGAAACGTTTGTCCAATTCATTCCTCGCTGTTACATTTTACCCAGAACACCAGCGCTTATCTCCTTCTATCCGTTCTTGCTATTACAGGAAAATCATAGGGGGGGGGGGGGGGAGGGGGCTGGGGGTTAATAGGAAGGTGTTATCACCCTTCCATATGTAAGAACTATTTCATTTTGTAAGTCACATATCTGGTGCGCACTTTTTTTAATGAAATATTCGGAACTTTGTCACTTTCAAAAGTGTACAAATTCTATGGAAAGGGACCGAGATGGGAGATTTTGCATTTTCCAATATTGCAATTCAACGACCTGGTGCAAACTTTGGGTGCAATATTTGGACAAATATTTGGAAAAAAAAGATTTGTCCTCATCTCAAGAATGATTTGGTGGGGGGGGGGCGGGAGTGCGAAGGGGGGGGGGGGGGCAACTGATGTCCTTTTGCATCCGTAGGATCGATGGGTGTGCCCATCTGTATACAGAATGCGTACATGAGGGGGGGGGGGGTGGAAATCCGTCGGTTTTTATTTATTTATTTTTCTTTTGTGGGGTCTTTTTTCCGTCCGTAATTTGTAGATGTTCCCGAGTGGCGCGCATCATAGCAGGTATATGGTATTTTACGGTTTCAACATCTGAACCATGCTATAAATTGGTATTACTATTTGCAAACGAGCGACGTGAGCGCGCGCTCCTTGAAACGGCATTCACAAGCGTACTTAGAGCATTACATCATACTTGCTTGTATAGAAGGAGATTGGAGATTGGTTCTCCAAGCCCCGGTTGGACAGGATGTCAAATAGTGTATGAGTTAATGTATATATATATATATATATATATATATATATATATATATATGTCCCATTTATCGCACGCGGCTAGCTTGGTAAAGATTAAGCGCTCGACTAGACGCTTTGTTTCAGAGCCTCTCTTCTCAGTTCACACATGTCCAATTTGTGTGCTGTCTTTCCAATATTTAGATAGGTATAAGGGGAGTCCATTTGAATTGAGTTACACATCAATAGAGTTTGTTCTTTCAGAATTTGCCCTTAACTAAAATCCATGTATTTTTGTTAGTTTTGTGATGCAGGGTGGTATATATATATATATATATATATATATATATATAGGCGTACCTGTGTTTTGGTGCCTTGTCTGCTACCGGCGGTTTCACGGTGTCGCGATCCTCAGGCAGACTGACAAAGTGGTGTGTTTCTGTGCTCATGTGGCGTGGTGGATCGGTTTGACGCATGGATGGTTTTTCTTTTCCGGTGTCTGCATTTGGATATAAGCTCGGACGTTTTATTGAGTGCGTTTTTGTTTCGGATGATGATGGCCTTCTCATTGAGGCAGAGGTTGCACAGGCCACTCCTTCTTTTAGCGTTAAGTTTGACCTTTTTTTTTTTGGATGTCCCATTTCAGTGTGAAGTTTACGCGTTTTTCTTTCAGGCTCCAGATGTATTTTGAGAGTTGGGTTTCGTTTTTGTATTTCTCGTTCTTGTTGGATTTAACATGATTCCTTCTGTCTTTGAAGGTACCCCCCGCCAGCCCGTAGTAGCACTTTTCCTCGTTGTCATGCTTGACGGTTGCCTTATACACAAGATCCGTTACCATGCATCTTCCTCTCAACGGGCATTGGTCTTTTTGGCGGCAGTTGCATTTGGGTTTGGGTTCGGTGTCACGTGACTTACCAAACAATCCAAGTACGCCAAATATGCTCTGCTTTACAGCATTGAGCACTTTTCAATCCTCAACAAACTACATATTCCCGACGGATATATACCAAACGGATATATATATATATATATGTGTGTGTGTGTGTGTGTGTGTGTGTGTGTATGGGCCATGACGCGAGAAAAGGGCTGCTGCTCACAAACGCCAGAAAACGGCGCGGAAGTTTGACAAAGCGATATGCTCCAAAATAGATCAGCTAGCTAACTGCGCGCACATGCATAGACACAAAACCTGTTTTTTTAATGTCATAATTGGGGCACTTAGGAGTGGATTTCAGAAAACGGTCAGGGTTCATTCTACAATGTGGCTGTAAAAACTAATTTTCGGTACTATGTATGCCCTCAGGCATGTCAGGGCCCTTTTTTTGCGTCAATGTGTGTGTGTGTGTGTGTGTGTGTGTGTGTTTGTGTGTGTGTGTCGTCTTAGCAGAATTATGAGAATGCAAATGTCCATATCAGCTCCTGTACTGCAGTGTAGATAGAATTAGGACTTTCCCTCCGGAAATGGCTTCCGTGACCCAATATGTCAGGTTTGGCAAACTTTTGGGGAACGCCAAAACCCAGCCTTCCTAAATTTGCTACCAGTCAGTCCTGTCTGTAGGAAAACTTGAAAATTTACTTCAAAAACTGCATATGACGCATGAAATCAAGTTTAAAAAATCCTTACAGAATATTTCTCGTATAAGGTGATCTACGACCCTTCTAATTATATTGGCCAATTATGAAATCAAGAATGCATAAGTATTAGAAAGCGTAATAATGACATTGATAGTGTTGATAGACATGTAATAACAAATTATTCTGAACAATGCCCGATAGAATCGGTAATCAACGTAACGTTTTGAAAACTGATGTGTAGTTTAATGGTTTTTGGCACAAAATTTTCCGGATCGGAGTTATTAACTTTTGGGCGATCACCAACAACAACTCTCTTACAAGCTAGACGACGACGACACTGCAATGAATAAAACCAACAATTACAGATAAAATATCCACCAAAAAAAAAAAAGAAAGTTTACTAGACACGTATATTCATAACCCATTTCTGTAATCGTTTATTAAACAAAAATAGTATACAGAGAATAATAGGAGACAGGAGACCACAATCGTTCTCTCTTCCATAGGATAATGAAAGAGCACCTAACTAGCCGCTTAAAGAAGGAAATGTCAACAATATTACCTTTCGCACATGTCAAAAACAAGTGATGTGCACCTTTCATGAAAAATTTGTGGAATTCTCTTTATATTTTCTTTTGTATCATTGTCCTGCAGTGACGTCAGGAACTGTTGTAGTCTTCTCACCCAGTGATGACTACACCGAAACTTGAAACATCCATATCTTTTGAACAGATTGTCCCATTCCCTGAAAGTTCATTATTTTGTTCTGCTCTAATACGTATTGCTGCATTCACTTAATCCACATTATATTTGGGTATAACTCCCTTGTAAAGAGAGATTCATCAAGAGGTGCAAATCTATTGTGTCAGAACCTGGTCTCAAAAGAGTCTTGGGATCATTTATCGGCGTCTTGGTGAATAATCACTTACTCCTGAGATGTACATAAAAGCATTGCAGTCTGACAAAATGTAAAAGACAATCACGAAGGAAGTTACGAAAGATAATCTGAAGGAAAGGAAAGTTCAATTCAGACATGATTGAATACAAATGTCTCATTGCAACTGATTGACAACATGTCCTACATCGACGTAAATAAGTGCTGAATTGAACATTGTTTTAGTAGTATATACGTATAGTATAGTATATCGTATATCGTATGTACTCGAGCAGGGTTCTTGTAGGGCAATTTGTCAATCAGTTGCAATGAAAACATCTCGACGGAAGAATTTCAAGAATTTGAATACTTGTAATCATAATGTCATAAATATAAAGGTTGTAATCCAGAACAGATCTTGAGAATTGAAATAGTTTACTTTAATTTACATTACTTACATCGAAAGCAAACTCAAGCTCATTTAGGTTCAACCAAAAAGACGAGCTGTGCGTTAAACATTTCGTTTAATTTCTATGAAATGACCGCGACCAACAGGGATCTACACGAACAAACACTTGATTGATATCCTTGGACCTCTGAGAGATCGATGAAACTCAGCGATGATCCTCACCCTTGTCATCTGTCCTGTTCTCGTATTCTTTAACCTCTTCCGCAAATTTATCAAATTGCAGGTTCGTACTTCACGGGGTCATAAAGCCTCACGTTATTGGGCTTTGAGGCCATGAAGTATAAAGTTTACTCAGGGGCTGGATATGGCCTCCAACGGGCTTCCCTTTTAGGTGATCGGGATATCTTGAATCTATACTTGGTTAGATCTCGTCCATCCAGATGTTTTAATTTATGCGATGTCAGTGATATTTCCTTATGAAGGATTGCATTTCATTTTCTAATGTTCTGTGCACATAAAGATAAAACTTGATGGAAATGATACACGTCGTAATATCAGAAAATCCGAAATGAAATATTCTATAAGTCAGTCATCAGGTTGAATGGGAGTGATGGTAACACATTGGAAGAGTGGATGAGGTCATACGAATGGATGACTTCACACTAAATGGTTCCTAGTCGCCGCCTTCATGGACCGGGAGACTGCTGCGAGTGTGTAGGGTGGATACTTGGGCAAGAAGTATATCTTCTTCACAATCCCCTGGCTGATTGTCTGCGTCGTCTGGTATAAGGTGATCACCGTTCCCTTCTCCTGCTTTACGCAGCCTCGCTGTCTTTGGACACGCCCACTCACCTTCGAGAGAAATTCGAAACCAACATTGAGACTTGCTGTGTGGTAGGCCTTTATTTTGAAAATTAAGATAATAAAATGTAAGATAATTGATACAAGGAATGCAAATTAAATCGATGTTACCCACAAATTGATACAGTATGCGGGAAAACCAATCAATGCCATAGATGCGTAACTTAACAGAAAAAAAAATAAGTTTACACAATTCATACTAGTGACTTTGAAACTATATAAAACAAATGGCTTTGCGTTTTTTGTTTATAAAAGTAATTCAATCACATTCGCATTTCATATCGATAGAGCCTACGCTGTTTTGCGTGATTAAAGTATGATCTGACCATTCAGCAACACCTACCCTTTGCAAGCTGTTTGTTCATTATCAGACGATACCATTGTTTATAGCACTAGTTAGTAAAATGCACTTTTTAAAAACTCGTCTCTCGCATGATCTCACCTTGTTCATTATGGTGCTAAGGTCATAAAGGTGTGCCCCAGCAAGAAGTTCCTCGCACAACGCCTGAATGAACCAAGATCCATTGACGTTATCCCTCAGTGCAACATAGCCTGATATGGGTCGGTAAACAAGTGTGAAAGCCATTAATTTGTTTAATCGTTGAAAAGTATTGTATTAATGAACGGGGTCATCCAACAAGAACGACAACCACGAGTCATACAGTTCACGAGTTCGACATTTAAAAAAGGTCCATGAGTCAAACAGCTAGCCCACGAGGTACACAGCCCATGAGTTCGACACTAGGCAAATAAGGCCCATTAGTTCCACAATACATTGGTAAAAAACAGCCCACGAGTTCAACAGAGAGAACAAGGGGCTTAATGTGTCGGCCCTGTGGGCCTTGTTTGCTTTATAGTGTCAAACTCATGGCCTGTATGACTCGTGGCTGTATAACTCGTGGGCTGTATGATTCGTGGGTGTCTGTCTCGTGAAGTGCACATAAAATAAACAATTACAATATGTTTTGCATACCTTATTGTATATTTCGAGTATCTTTCAGGGTCGGTGCTACATTTTCAAAAGTTAGGGGGCTCAGTTTATTATCGCGACCATTTATAATATAATAGTGACATTGTGTGGGCAAAGTCTATAATTTTCCCATGAGCAATTCTTTACCTTCGCAAGTTGCATGAGCGATGAACATGTGTGCATTGTCAGGAACATTGTCGAACTCGACAGGATGGGGATTCCCTGAACTCTGACACGCTGCGTAAGCACCGTCATCGACTCTCTTGCCTGATTCATCTCCAATGTCAACTGGGTTAAATGAGCCGGTGCCACTAGTGATGAACCTGCAAGTCCGTGGTATCGGCTGTACTGGTTTGTCCGCTGCACTCGTCGTCATTTTATCTAGAGAAAAAGCAAATCATGAAGTTTTTTTTCAATTCACTTTTGATGCCTTTATGTCACCTATTCTCATATTGCCAAGTTACGAAATGAGCAATTGGTTTAAAAAGATAGTCAAAATGGAAAAGAGAGGTAATGCCAACCAGCCTAATCCACTAATTAGAGAACAAAACAAAACCCGCGATGCTTTTTATCAGCTCGACCATCACATCCGATATCATTTATGATTCCACTTTGCAGCCGACGAGTAGCTTAGGAATTGTAATATCCACAACTTCGGTTGCATGTATCGTAAGGAATTCTAGAGGTACGACCTTATTCCATATTAACTGATTTTCTTTGTTAATGAATGCTCAGTCAAATTATTTACACTCCAATCCTTCCACCACATTTGAGCTGGTGCCTGATACCGACGTTTCTTTTTCTTTTGTGAACATCAAAGAATTCATGGACTCAAAATTCCAGTCTAACTTGTCAAAACTTTCAGTATCATCTGGGCTCTTTTAACGTCTTCTTACTTTAGTAAACGCTCCACTTAAATTTGACATTTTATATGACGATGTTTAACATGCATCGTCTAAAGCGTGGAAACTACTCAAGGAGTCTACTTGGATAACTTTCTGATTTAATGAATGACCCATCACGCCTATTCGCTTCCCTCAAGTGATGGGTTAAGAATAAAAGAATCCATCGACCGACCCAACAGACAATCACTTAAAATCAAACAGCAAAAAATCAAACTCCAAATCGCAAGTGCATTTACCTCCTCTGCAAGCCTGAAAGAAAAATATTTTGGGTTTTCCTCTCAGATCTGGACAGTTCCGCCCGGAAAATATCTCTTTGATTTCCTCCACACTGATGACGCTTCCGTCCTTCCCACAAATCCCTTCGCGGTCTCCGTGGCTCATGAACACGAGAACGGCCGAGGTATGAAAAGACCGAATCTCTGTCTTCAGGGAGGCGAGCGCGTCCCTGATCTCCTATGACATGATATAGATATTCGCCCCCAAGGCAGTCAATACAGTAATTGCGTTATCCAAAGTATTCGAATTTCGAATTTTGTTGTTGTTGTTGTTGTTTTTGTTTTCATTGTTGTTGATGTTGTAATAATCCTTATCGGCTCATGCGTCCGCTACAATTCGTTAATCACTCACCATGTTATATTTTGCACCTCACCTTATAACATCAGGGGCCGCGGAACGGGGGGGGGGGGGGGCTGGGGGAGCCCCCCCCCCCCCCCACACACACACACACACTTTTGGTTCGTGAAAAAAAAAAGAAAAAAAGGGAAAAGTGGGGAACAAATCTAAATCACAACACCCATGAATTCGAATTTCCAAAGATTCAGCCCTTACATAAAGTTCCCGTCTAAGCACCGGCGTAGCCAAAGGGGGGAGGGGGCGATGGGGGCGGTCGCCTCCTTAAGATTCTGAATAATTCTGAGTGCACAAGACTTATCACTTACATTCCGAAAAAATCAACAGTTTCCACATGTACAAGGGGAATATCCCCTTTTAATCAACCCTATCTTCCCTCAGTTCCCCCGATTTTTTTTGTTGTTGATAGTTTCCCAAATATTCCATAAAATATTTGTATACGAGATACCTCAATTTCAACTTTAAAAAGGCAAAAGCTCCCTCGTACGCTTTCTTCCTGTTTGCCCCCCCCCCCCTGCATACAAGCAGACTATGGCTACACTTTTTGAGTTTTCCAAGTTTTATGCCACAAAATGTGTGCACCAAAACGTTTAACTGCGATTAGAAAATACAGAATCTCCCTCATGTAAGAGGGAGATTAGGGCTCATCCCCTCCCACATCATCCTACTATATCTCCTTCAACAAACGTGCACTTCTCTGATTGACAAATTTCCAGATATCCCAACAAAGTGTGCGCCAGATCGTTGAATTTCAGTTTAAAAAAAAAAAAAATCCCTCGAATATGGGAGGGGTATCTTGGTTCCATCTATAGACTTAGTACACTTTGGGGAATGACAATTTCCGAATTTCCTCCAAAAAGTGTGCTTCAGATCGCTTTATTTCAATCTTAAAAACGTAAATGCTCCGTCGAGCGGGAGGGGGCATCCCCCTCCCACACCCTCCCCATCTATAAATATACCTTATTAGACTTTGCACATACACACAGATGATGCACACGCGGAATAAGAGCAAAATGCCGTGATTTTGCTATTAACACTTTCCTGAAAAAACCCTAATTATTTCCATTATTATTATTTTATTTGGGGGGGGGGTGGGGGACTATAAAGAATTCCAAGTATTTCACCAAAAGTTTGCACCAGATCGCCGAATATCAGGTCTGAAAATCTGAAGAAAAAAAATCTGAAAAATCGCCAGAAAAATGTAAAATCACCTTCGTGTTTGAGGAAAAATATCCCTTGGGTATACACCCTCGTGTGCATGCCTTTTCTGTTCGATTGCTTAACAGACAGCGTTCATGAAATTCATTGTAAGAATTAATACAAGAAGTTGATGTCAATGCCACCACTTTATAGGCATTTATTTTTTCAATAATAATCAACATCAAAATATCCTGCTACCTTAAACAAGTCGGGCAGTTTCAAGTCAATAAAACAGGAATCAAATTGCACCATTTACAACATCAAAATGCAAAAAGTCCACGGTGGACACCCCTCCCACACCCTCCCCCTCTCGCTTGCTCCGCTCGGTCACTTCGCTCCCTCGTATAGTTACCGCCCCCCCCCCCCCAAAAAAAAAGATCATATCCTGGCTACGCCGGTGCGTGTAAGCGCGGGGGGGGGGGGGGACGTTCCGCAGCCCCTGAACATGTATTCATGCTGTTTGTAACGGCATACTGTTCGGGCAGGTGGATTTCACAGGTAAAAATTAAAAGACAATATTCTATCATATGTTAATGACTATCACTACTTAAAATATAGTTTAATCTAAAGTACTGCTTCCATTTTGAGCTGTTTGAAGGAAATCCAACGGACTAATATCTCCTGCTGAAAATTCTTTTGTGAGGATATATCTTGAATGTCTTGACAAACTTACGTCTGCAGTGAGGTCCTGTTTTACTACAATCTCGTAGCCGATTTCTTTGAACACGTGGGTTACATTCTTTACGTCAACTTCAGATCCATTTCTCTTTCCTCGGTCCACGAAATCGTTGTTGTTAAGAATGAATGCCAAACCTTTGTCTCTCAGATTCATTGAGTAATTCTGAAAGAAAGCGGAATTTGATTTGATTTCAAAAATCCGTATGATACTACAAAAACATGGTGAATGCTGATATAAGCTAGATTATGTATAATGACAACAGCAATGTCAAAATCATGAAATTATCATGTTTACACAGTCATCGATATCTCTCTATCCTAATTCATACGTGTCTTCATGTATATATATATATATATATATATATATATATGTATATATGTATATAATTATAGTAATGATGTACATACATACATACATATATGATATGTATGTAGTGGGCAACTAAAATCTATGATTTTGACATTTTTAGTGGCCCAAAAAGAAATGCAGTAGTCCGAAATAAAAGGAAATATAACATCATTTATTTATTTATTTATTTATTTATTTATTTATTTATTTATATATCTATTTATTTATTATCATTTTTAGGGGCCACTGGCCAGCAATGTCGCGCCTTGTAGATAAAATATTTTATATGTATACAATCACAGTAACCAACGCTCTGAATGATGCCGGTGTTATCTTAAAACATTAAATGCTTCTGTCAAAGTGCATATTCTGACTAGACTACAACAGATGTTGCAACAGACTAAAGTCTATGTAACAAAAACAGCTTCTTACCTCTTTTGGGTCTAGCTGTTCTCCAGTTGGCTCAGCAGGAGTAATTTTCTGCTTGTATAAACCGTCAGTATGGGGGAAAATGTCTGAAATTATTAACAACAGTGGGTGCAAAAACTTGTTAATATTCGGAAATACAGGCAGGGAAATACTCATCCTTGCAAGCACGTTGTGGCACCAAGAATTCTCATATGTCCTAATACACACACATATGTGTATATATATATATATATATATATATATATATATATATATATAATATCATCTCCTTTTCAGTAGCGAGATTGAAATTTCCATAAAAAAATCAAAATATCTAGACAGTTATATTGACATACAAAGATGTTGTATGAAACAAGCAATACTGTAAAGAAGCTGTAGTGTGACCATAAAATGCCAACATTCGCTAACTAATTGTCAAGGAGAGACGGAAACATACAAACGTAAACGTTTATGGTAAAGAAAATCGATTACCAGGAATTACTTACTTGGGACAAAAAAAGCATACTGCCTACGTGAAAAGAATATTAACGATTTATGGGACAACATGCACATGATTTCATTTGACTTTATGGTATACCAGTGTTTCTGACAAGGAGTATTTTTCTTCTCAGTACGTTATAATTTGTTGAGTTCTTTTTCATTCTGTAATAATTGAGCTTGGCTGACGCACCTTTGAATTAATTAAAGTGATTTTGTTTTGAAACTAAATCAAACAAACAATAAAAAAAATGCTACTTGCACTTATTGGCCGATTTTGTTGCAAACCAGCGTTTTGAAAACTAACCAACGGCTTCGGTTGAGGAGAATTCCGATTGATCCATAGTTTCATCCAGAAGTTCGTATCTCTGATAAAAAAAAAAAAAAAAGAAATCAATTTTATTGTCAAAACGTCGTATGTGTTATTCATTGAAATGAATTTCTGTTCACCAGGGAAGGAAAGAATATAGGCACTTCATAATTTATTATCAAGTGTAATGAGACCATTGCTTAGAGAACTTCATTTAAATAGGGAATGAGATTGCTCAGTCTCATATGTGACGAGTCTAACGACTTTGAGAATTTAAGCATTTAATTTGTAGACTGAGTAACGCCTACAATGAGTTTGAAAATGACGCGGAGGAAATTATGTTAGAAAGTATGTTCTTGTAGCTTGTTAGAAACGGTGGTGGGTGGTCTTTACTTTATTGAAACTGATTCCAAAATGTAAGGTTGCAATTTACATATTCTATCAGTTAGCTCAGATACAAATGTTTTGGGTAAATAAATTAGAGACATTTTATCTAACATTTCTGTGTTTGACATTTCCATGTCTGACATATTCACGTTTTACATTTTACTTTGTGCCGATTCGATTCCTTCTCACTATCAAAAAGTTAGAGGGGGAATTTCGGTCCTGTTAAAATTCGGTTTAAAAAGAAATAGTAACTTTTAACTTCTCCGGAACTCCAATTAATTCTTACTCTTTAGACATTCTTTGTTTTTGTTTTTTCTCTCTCTCTTTTCAACATGACTTTATGAACAGCGTAATCTTGGACATACGCCTACCTTTCTTCGTCTGCACCTCCGAATGACACAAACGGCAACAGGAACCAAGAATAAAAGCAATAAAAAGAAGAATGACCCATGAGTTGAATCTGAAAAAAAAAGAGGACATGCACAAGTAAGTGTATCATGCCGAAGGATAACGCTTTCATTGTAATATAGCAAAATATGAGATTGACGTTTCAAAACATTAGAACCTTTAGAATAGGATCTATGTAAATCTCGTAGATCAGTGACAAGTTGTGATACTTATTAAAAGCTACTGAAGTATTTGCATCTGATTAGCTGAGAGCAGATTCGTCATAGAAATGTAGCAATTGTCGCTGATAACAAGTTTTATGGAACGGGGCCCAGGTCAGTATTTGATGCCAATATAAAAATTTTGATGATTAAACAGAAAACAAAACTGTTCAATGTTGCTTCGATGATCAGCTGTGGTTGTGATTTTCAAAATCTATTTTTATCTATGTTAGGCTCATGCGAGGCATTTCAACAAGTTTGCTATGTTCGTTGGGACTGCCTGCGCCTGCGCGAATCTGACCACACATTCTATAGATAAACGTTTATGAAATAAAACGTAAGATAAGTCTAAGCATGCTAATTATGATTGTGGGTTTTTTCATCATTTCTGTAGAACAATGTTATACTTACCTGTGCGATCCCCATTTATAGTTATTTTTGTGGTCATTTTCGACTCTGTCTTTCCTACGGAAGTCGCTGTAGAAGATGTGTGAGTGATATATCTGTCCGATCTCGTCATTGCTGTCCTTGACCATGTTGACGGTGTTGACGGGTGTGACGTCGTAATTGTCGTCATTGACCGTGTCGACGGGCTCGGCCTTTCTGTAGCTCTTTCACTGGTAACCTCAGTTTCAGCTTGATTTGCAGACACCAAAAAACACGAAAGGGAAGACTCCATTAGTATTGCCTCATAAACCCATGGATTCAATAAGATGCATAGTGACAAAAACCACTACTGAGATTTTGACTCTCTTTTTTTTTTTTTGATAAATGAATGGCTCTCATCAAGAAGTTTCTACCCATTTTTTTATTGAAAAACAAGTCCTTATGGATAACGCAATATTTGGTTATCACTCACGATATGTCAGATATGTTAAGAATTATATCAACTAATCAAAATATTTTTTTTGCCCAAACTGACACTGATATTTTTTTTTTTTTTTTTTTTTACAGGTAACTTTAGGTGTGATTACTTTTTCAGAATTCCTACCTGGGCAGGTAGGAAGCGCATCTGACCAGGCTCCGTTCTCACAGCAAGTTAGCTCCACCCCTCCAGTTGGAGTGGGTCCGGGCACGCTGCATGAGAAGGTACACCTCTGGTCGCACTTCACAATATCCCCAGGGGCACATGGACTTGTTATCAAGGCAGAATACGATGAGACAGTGCACGGTTTCACTGCAATGTAATTTCAAGAAATGACATGATTTTTGAAGTGAAGTGACCAATTACAGTACTTCCTCGAAGTGGTTACACTATTACTTTTAGAATGTAGTTAGTTAGCACTAAATAATCCTTAGCCATAGACCGTACGTCTTTAGAAGCTTTGGTTTGTTCGAGTAATTTGATAAATATTCATGTTTTGCGTGCATTACGTTGGTATACAAGAGAAGTATAACCACATGTTTTCATCATGTTATTCATAATTATCTTAATCATTTGACAGACATTTTGGTACTGGTTCAGCCCTTATCACTAGAATATCTAATACAGATGTGAAATATTCAAACAGTAGGATCATAGAACCTGCCACTTACATAGAAATTACGGAAAAAAATATCATTTGCTTTTGGTTTTGGCACACGCTTTTCGCACGAGTCGTATTTTTGACTACGATGTAGTACGCACCTTTCAGCTTTTTCTGCTTTATGAGGTAATCAACCATCGCCAACTCCAAATCTGGCCAAACGTCCTTTAGAGTGTCTCTGCCTTTAATAACGACTTGCAAACCAGTTTCCCCATCTTCTGCGAGCCCGTCTTTAACCCAAGGATGTTTGAAACTGTCGACCCGCCCTTTTGACTGGTACTTGAAATAGCGGCAGCATTTACTTCCCTGTGAGAGAAACAATACGTGCAGTGTTTAATGTTGAATTTATTATTTTCTTGTAAAAGTAAAACTATTGTCTGTATGAATACTATTCACTTTTTGCATCACTAATATTTGCTTTGATATTATGTAGCTTTTAAAAGAAAAAAAAAGCCATCTCTAATTATTTCTCTTTAGAACCGTGATACAAAAATATGAAGCTGCATAAATCGTAATGCGCGTATAGGTGAAAGTAACAACCACAATTACACTAAGCCAACGGGAAGAATGCTGTAAACTCCCATTACCGATCGGAAATTCTCCCCATACATATTAGCCTTCAACTCAGGTGAGCGAAGAAGGAAAATCATCGCAAATTAATAAAGGGATTCCTGATGTCCTGAATTTTTGAGATGTCCACGCGTAGGCAGATAGTAGGGAATTTTTATCGTATACTCTGGACGTCGCAGGTGCACATAAGTCCTGTATGTATGTCCAGTATTCACTTTGTCTCGTTTGTTGGCCACTTGTTTATAGAAATGACACTGCTGATGTGTTCATATTTCAAGAAAAAAGAAAGAAAAAACATAGTATATGGACCTAATCGCAGAGGAGCAATATAAGTACGTCTACGTTCACTAGAAACGATGAAAACGAGGAATTTTTGTACTTACACTGTTCTCATGAACAAGGGTTGGCAGTCTTGCAAATGCCTCTATTGAACCTGTATTGAAGAATACAAATGCGGATGACTTGGATGTTTGGAAACCACAACAGCCCCCCCCCCCCCCCCCCCGCTGTAAAACACATTTAGAAATATGAAGATCTAAATATCATGACGTTGTATGATATCAAACGACAGAGGCAGATTACACAAAATACAATCGACAGCAACATCGACAACAGTGCTATCAAGTACAAATACACAGGCAAACGAGATATGAAACTCGTCAGACTGACGAGTTAGGTGATACGCTTGGGGTCATCAGATGTCGGTCATCTGTGATCGACAAAGAAAAGAATGTGATATAGGCACATTAAAGTTATATTGAGCGTGCATACAAAACCGTTTCTCTAACCTCTCGGCCACGGGACATCCACGGAAATGGTAAGGCAAAAAAGAAATGTATAGATATTACAGGGAGAAAATTCAATGCCCACTGAACCAACGTGGCCGCGTGAACATGTATTGCATTGCTAGACGGAAATGCGGCCTTGTAACTACTGATGTCGCTATGCCATTTCTGGCAACTTGGGAAAAATACGTGCCGTAAACATAAAACCTATAATCGGCTGGTTTTGATACCTTGCCTTTAATCACAATTTTCAGTGTGATGACGTCATCAAAGCACAAAACAATGACATGGTCTTGAAAGACAATTGTTCAAAGTACAACACCTCCGTCGTCGTCATTACATACTATGATCGGTTTGACAAAGTCAGCCTGCAAAATTTTGCAGCAGTCGAAGCAATATGGTCTCCAACACAAAGAGGGATATGGTGTGTGTGTGTGTCTGTGTGTGTGTATAGGTGCGTTTATATACGAATGTGATTTCTACTTGGACGAATATGTAATACAAAACTGAAGAAAAAAAGTAAAATAGCTAAGTATTTTGTTTCGTGATCTTGTGGGGTTCGAACCCGCACGTGTGCAACCTCACGTCTCTGAGACGTCGCCTTTAACCACTCGGCCATACGTCTCGACGAGAAACTAGGAGGAACGTAAACTTATGTATGTGAAAGATGAATCAGGAATCGTTTTGTCCACATTCCATTCTCATTTTCAGTTTTAAACTGCAAAATTGTCAAAGTGATGAGGAGATTTCAAAGAATAAAATGCATGATTACTGCAGCTTATTGTCTCAGTTACCACATACTTAAGTTACAGAGGAAATGGAGCAAAATCAGCTGAGATAAAGGTGCTTAAACGTTGTCAAGTCAATGCACATTAAAAAAAAATCACCTCCCATAGACATAACACGTAAACTTGTCTGATTTTGAGTCTTTACCTTTAATAACAATTTGAAGTATGATGGTAAGTCTTCTCGAACCAAGAGTGCGGAACGTAAGCTTCTACGTGAAAGATGAATCATGACGATCACCCGTGACCGACACATCTTCAAAGGGATCAGTTATTAGAAGTGGAAGCCCCCGTGCCAAGCATATTGTCTCAGCAATTCCAAAGCAATGATACCCTTACATTTAGGCATACCATAATTTCCCTCTGAAATCAATGGTAGGTATTATTCATGTACAATTGCTTGCCTTGTCCATAAACTTTGCTTTACAAACTTTCAGTGAAACGTGTCATAACATAATTCTGTAACTCCATTAGCAGGGATTGACTACATAAAGAAAGATATGTCAAATTGAACGCTTAGCGCGTATAACTAAAGGGGATTTTAGCCTGATGCTCTGTTCTTCACTGCTCAGATACCAACAATACTCATTACCTACGGCTACGTATAGAGAAACAGCCATGACGAAAATAAGTTTTTCCTTTTCTTTGGCAGATAGACACACAACCCCTTTAAACCACACTATAATTGACATGGAGGGACATGAAAAAGTTCATTACTACTACTAAACAGTGATGCCTTCTACTCATGTGGCACAAGATACCTCTATAGCAACATAGAACCTGTCTACAACTCCGTTATTGCGTCAAACAATAACATCCTGGAATTTCAAAGAGATGAGCGAGACGCCATACACCTGGCCTAGAGTTAATTCATTCAGTTGCCATTCCTGCTCCAGTTGAGTTATGTGAATTATTTTCCGACCTGTCTTGTGACAGTGTAACAGGAACAAACGTAGAGAAAAGGAAAGAGAAAAGGAAAGGTGGCAAGCGGGGCACTGTACCAAGGGCAATTTAAACAATACGTATGATAAATGAAGCAAATCCAACCTCCAGCCTCCGACAAAAAAAAAGAAAGAAAGGAACTTGAGTGACTGTGTGTCGTGGGGTAGTATAATTGATAAGATAATACGATATTAATGACATCGATCGGAATAAAGCTGAACTGCCAAAAGAAAAACAAAGAAAGAGAGAGAGAGAAAAAAAAATGATAGCGTCCTGCGGGTCTCGAACATCTCGTCCTAAAGGCCCGGTCCCACTGCACTTACGGATGCAAAGAGGATGTAAAGCGTACAAAAAATCTTGCCATCCGTTGGAAAACGCTACGAATCCGCTGTGTACCCATCGCATACGTGTTTCATCCGCTCTATCCATCGAGCATCCGTCCACTGTGATTTCATCCGCGCAAAAAGTTTTAAGCTGCTTAAAACTTTTAGAACGGATGAACTTTCCGCTGTGTACGATGTAAATCCGCGACATACGAGCAACAAACGTTGTATGTCCGTGCGGCATCCCTTAAACGTCCGCTGCATCCTCTCTGCATCCTCTGGGCATCCTCGCAACTCACATCCGCTGCAGCTAAAAACGGAAAGAGGGAGGAAAGATATGGTACGTGGAACGTCTTTACATCGTTAATAGCACGTTAATAGAAAGGATGTAAGCGTATGCATCTCGTATATAAAGCATTTCGAAAGCATCCCCTCTGCATCCGCTCTGCATCCGCTCTGCATCCACTCTGCATCCGCTTTTTCTGCTATGCGTTCGTTTCGCAATTATCTCCGGTAACCCCTTCGGAGCTGTCATCCCCTTCCATCCGCTTTCATCCGCTAGGCTTCCGATGAACATCCGTTTAACATCCCCGCTGCATACTACCCACGTCCGTTCTATTTCCGTTCTGTTACCGCCAATTTTCGCCAATTTTGTCAATTTCTGGAGCGGATGAAAGCGGATGAAGCCATCCCCGAAATTTTGCCCGTCCGCTGTGTCCTTTCTGCATACGCTTTGTGTCCGTCGGCCAGTGGGACCGGGCCTTAAGGTAGTGCATAATGACCATGCAGCGCGATAAGCGACTATGAAGCCACACGGCTGTACCGAAGATTGGATGTGAAATGTATCTTTAATATTTTTTTATTATATATATATTTATCTTAAATCTTTATACCATTTACAAGATGAAAAAGTTCATTACTACTACTACTAAACAGTGATGCTTTCCACTCATGTGGCACAAGATACCTCTATAGCAACATAACCTGTCTACAACTCCGTTATTGGGTCAAACAATAACAACCTGGAATTTCAAAGAGATGAGCGAGACGCCATACACCTGGACTAGAGTTAATCAATTCAGCTCCCATTCCTGCAAGTTATTTAAACGTACATGTTCCTACCTATCCTGTTACAGTATAACAATAACCAATGAAGAGAAAAGGAAAGAGCAACGAAAGGTGGCAAGCGGGACACTGTAACAAGGGGCAATTTACAACATTAAGTGTGACAAAATTAATGAAGCAAACCCAATCTCCAAACTCCAATACAAAACAATGGAAATAGAGCAGCCGTGTTCACGGGTTACATATAATTGATAAAATAATACGATAAATGACATCGGAGTAAAGCTGAACTGCCGAAAAAAAAAGAAAAAGAAAGAAAGAGAAAACTCCTGCGGGAGTCGAACTTCTCGCCTTTCGGTATGGCGTTATGAACACCCAACGCGCTAAGCGATTACGCCACACGGCTGTCCTGAAGATCCTATGCGAAACTTAAATGTATGATAATACTATCGTGACAGTACTGACTGAGATGGCGCTATTCAACTTCCCACAAGTGGCCGCGTGGATTCGACCAATATACAGTTGCAAAGAAAAATTGGGAATCGTTCTGTACAGATTGCATTCTCATTTTCAGTTTTAAACTACAAAATTATCGACCTGATGAGGAGATTTGAAAAAATAAAATGCATGATTACTAAAGCTTATTGTCTCAGCTACAACATACGTATGTTTCAGAGGAAATGGAGCAAAATCAGATGAGGTAAAGGTGCTTAAACGTTGTCAAGTCAATGCATGGTTTTAAAAAAAATCACCTCCCATAGACATAACACGTAAACTTGTCTGATTTTGAGTCTTTACCTTTAATCACAATTTCTAGTATGATGACGTCATCATATTTCAAAACCATCACATGGACTTGAGAGGCAAATGTTCAAAGTACAACATATCTGAATTTGGGATAATACTGAGCTTAAACAACAGAGATACGAGCAAATGAATGTCTGAAACAGTACCTCAAAAAAATCAATTCCACTTTTTTTATTTAAAATGACGATATGATGACGTCATCGCGTTTTCCTGGCAATATTGATACTTGGAATGTTATTTACAATTCATATACTTTTGTAATATGCAATAGAAATATAGGGTCAACGGACGATTTAAAGAGCTATGGCGAAATAAACAAAGACATGTTTTTTCACTATATTTGCAGAAAGACGCGCACGCGGAATTTCAACTTTGACGCCAGTGCATTCCTTTGTTATAGGTCGAAATCGATCGGAAATCAATGGATATTGTTACTCAAAGTATAAGGAACCCAAATCAGTCAGAAAAATTGCATTTCCATGTTGCTTACGGGCTCTGCGCGCGAAATTGCGCGGACGGACGCGCACGCGAGAAAATGTTTGAAACGCTTAAAATTGTCTGAAACTTCGAGATTTCCCATTGGGAAGTCGTTTTGAGGCTTTTAAAATTTTGACGCGCGCTTACGCGCGCGTAATGATGACCTGTGTAACTAGCGTTAAAAAGTAAGATAGAGCGTGACCTGAACTTCATGTCCACCGAAAATGATACAGAAATGACATCTAGTTATGAAGTTATGATCGATCATGTGACAAGGTCCGAAAATCACAAAATGGCGCCTAGATGACGTCATAGATATGTTACTGTCATGAAAACCTTATTGTGGCTAGATTTTGTCATGAGACATGTTGACTGAAAATGTCATGTTATTTCGTAATGTCATTCTTGAGATATTGACGACACAAAATTGTCCAGAAAGAAAGAAGAATAAAAAAAAACGAGACATGAAAACTCGTCACATTGAGGACGAGTTAGGTGATACGCTTGTGGTCATCAGATGACGGTCATCTGTGATCGACAAAGAAAAGAATGTGATATAGGCACCTTGAAGTTATATTGAGCGTGCATGCGAAACCGTTTCTGTAACCACTCGGCCACGGGTCATCCACGGAAATGGTAAGACAAAAAAGAAATGTATAGATATAACAGGGGGAAAGTCAATGCCCACTCAACTAACGTGGCCTGGTGAACATCTATTGCATTGCTAGACGGAGAAGCGGCCCTGTAACGACTGAGGTCACTATGCCATTTCTGGCAACTTGGGAAAAATACGTCCCGCAGATATAAAACCTATAATCGGCTGGTTTTGATACCTTGCCTTTAATCACAATTTTCAGTGTAATGACGTCATCAAATTACAAAAGAATGACATCGTCTTGAAAGACAATTGTTCAAAGTACAACACCTCAGTCGTCGTCATTACATACTATGATCGGTTTGACAAAGTCAACCTGCAAAATGTTGCTGCAGTCGAAGCAATGTGGTCTCCAACACACAAAAAAGAGGGATATGGCGTGTGTGTGTGTCTGTGTGTGTGTATAGGTGCGTTTATATACGAACGTGATTTCTACATGGACGAATATGTAATACAAAATTGAAGAAAAAAAAGTAAAATAAAAAAAAAATGTTTCGTGATCTTGTGGGGTTCGAACCCGCAATCTCACGTCTCTGAGACGGCGCTTTTAACCACTCGGCCATACGTCTCGACGAGAAAGTATGGGGAACGTAAACTTATGTATGTGAAAGATACATGGGGAATCGTTTTGTCCACATTCCATTTTCATTTTCAGTTTTAAACTGCAAAATTGTCAATCTGATGAGGAGATTTCAAATAATAAAATGCATGATTACTGCAGCTTATTGTCTCAGCTACAACATATTAAAGTTTCAGAGGAAATGAAGCAAAATCAGCTGAGATAAAGGTGCTTAAACGTTGTTAAGTCAATTGATGCTTTTAAAAAGAATCACCTCCCATAGACAATACACGTAAACTTGTCCGATTTTGCGTCTTTACCTTTAATCACAATTTAAGATATGATGACGTCATCAAATATCAAAAGCATGACATGGACTTAAAAGGCAAATGTTCAAAGTACAACATATCTGAATTTGGGATAATATTGAGCTTAAACAACAGAGATACGAGCAAATGAATGTCAGAAACAGTACCTTAAAAAAATTAATTCCACTTTTTTTATTTAAAATGACGATATGATGACGTCATCGCGTTTTCCTGGCAATATTGATACTTGGAATGTTATTTACAATTCATATACTTTTGTAATATGCAATAGAAATATAGGGTCAACGGACGATTTAAAGAGCTATGGCGAAATAAACAAAGACATGTTTTTTCACTATATTTGCAGAAAGACGCGCACGCGGAATTTCAACTTTGACGCCAGTGCATTCCTTTGTTATAGGTCGAAATCGATCGGAAATCAATGGATATTGTTACTCAAAGTATAAGGAACCCAAATCAGTCAGAAAAATTGCATTTCCATGTTGCTTACGGGCTCTGCGCGCGAAATTGCGCGGACGGACGCGCACGCGAGAAAATGTTTGAAACGCTTAAAATTGTCTGAAACTTCGAGATTTCCCATTGGGAAGTCGTTTTGAGGCTTTTAAAATTTTGACGCGCGCTTACGCGCGCGTAATGATGACCTGTGTAACTAGCGTTAAAAAGTAAGATAGAGCGTGACCTGAACTTCATGTCCACCGAAAATGATACAGAAATGACATCTAGTTATGAAGTTATGATCGATCATGTGACAAGGTCCGAAAATCACAAAATGGCGCCTAGATGACGTCATAGATATGTTACTGTCATGAAAACCTTATTGTGGCTAGATTTTGTCATGAGACATGTTGACTGAAAATGTCATGTTATTTCGTAATGTCATTCTTGAGATATTGACGACACAAAATTGTCCAGAAAGAAAGAAGAATAAAAAAAAACGAGACATGAAAACTCGTCACATTGAGGACGAGTTAGGTGATACGCTTGTGGTCATCAGATGACGGTCATCTGTGATCGACAAAGAAAAGAATGTGATATAGGCACCTTGAAGTTATATTGAGCGTGCATGCGAAACCGTTTCTGTAACCACTCGGCCACGGGTCATCCACGGAAATGGTAAGACAAAAAAGAAATGTATAGATATAACAGGGGGAAAGTCAATGCCCACTCAACTAACGTGGCCTGGTGAACATCTATTGCATTGCTAGACGGAGAAGCGGCCCTGTAACGACTGAGGTCACTATGCCATTTCTGGCAACTTGGGAAAAATACGTCCCGCAGATATAAAACCTATAATCGGCTGGTTTTGATACCTTGCCTTTAATCACAATTTTCAGTGTAATGACGTCATCAAATTACAAAAGAATGACATCGTCTTGAAAGACAATTGTTCAAAGTACAACACCTCAGTCGTCGTCATTACATACTATGATCGGTTTGACAAAGTCAACCTGCAAAATGTTGCTGCAGTCGAAGCAATGTGGTCTCCAACACACAAAAAAGAGGGATATGGCGTGTGTGTGTGTCTGTGTGTGTGTATAGGTGCGTTTATATACGAACGTGATTTCTACATGGACGAATATGTAATACAAAATTGAAGAAAAAAAAGTAAAATAAAAAAAAAATGTTTCGTGATCTTGTGGGGTTCGAACCCGCAATCTCACGTCTCTGAGACGGCGCTTTTAACCACTCGGCCATACGTCTCGACGAGAAAGTATGGGGAACGTAAACTTATGTATGTGAAAGATACATGGGGAATCGTTTTGTCCACATTCCATTTTCATTTTCAGTTTTAAACTGCAAAATTGTCAATCTGATGAGGAGATTTCAAATAATAAAATGCATGATTACTGCAGCTTATTGTCTCAGCTACAACATATTAAAGTTTCAGAGGAAATGAAGCAAAATCAGCTGAGATAAAGGTGCTTAAACGTTGTTAAGTCAATTGATGCTTTTAAAAAGAATCACCTCCCATAGACAATACACGTAAACTTGTCCGATTTTGCGTCTTTACCTTTAATCACAATTTAAGATATGATGACGTCATCAAATATCAAAAGCATGACATGGACTTAAAAGGCAAATGTTCAAAGTACAACATATCTGAATTTGGGATAATATTGAGCTTAAACAACAGAGATACGAGCAAATGAATGTCAGAAACAGTACCTTAAAAAAATTAATTCCACTTTTTTGATTTCAGATGACGATATGATGACGTCATATTGTAATTATGGAAATAATGATACGTGAAACGTTATTTTCAATTCATATGCTTTTGTAATATGCAATAAAAACATAGGGTCACCTGACGTTTTAAAGAGCTATGGCGAAATAAACAAAGACATGTTTTTTCACTATATTTGCACATAGATGCGCACGCGAAATTTCAACTTTGACGCCAGTGCATCGCTTTGTTATTTGTCAAAATCGATCAGAAATCAATGGATATTGTTACTCAAAGTATCAGGAATCCAGATCAGTCAAAAAATGTGCATTTTCATGTTACTGACGCGCTGTGCGCGCGAAAATGCGCGGACGGACGCGCACGCGCAAAATTGTTTGAAACGCTTAAAATTGTCTGAAACTTCGAGATTTCCCATTGGAAAGTTGTTTTCAGCCTTTTAAATGTTTGACGCGCGCTTACGCGTCCTAGATGACGTCCTAGGTAATTAGCATCAGAGAAAGAAAGATAGAGCGTGACCTGAACTTTATGTCCACAAAGACTGATACAGAAATGACCTTTAGTTATGAAGTTATGATCGATCATGTAACATGGTCCGAAAATCACAAAATGGCGCCTAGATGACGTCATAGATACGTTACTGTCATGAAAACCTTATTGTGGCTAGATATTGTCATGAGACATGTTGACTGAAAATGTCATGTTATTCCGTAATGTCATTCTTGAGATATTGACGACACAAAATAGGCCAGAAAGAAAGAAGAATAAGAAAAAAGACAGATTTTGACAATCACAATAGGTGATACGCTAAAAGCGTATCACCTAATAAAGAGAGATTTTGACAATCACAATAGGTGATACGCTGATAGCGTATCACCTAATTAGAGGAGACAGATATTTTTATCAACTCACAACATTGAAGTGATTGCTTGCGCGCATACACAAACCAAAGTCGCATGAAAAGGCAACAGACATGATTCTGTCGAGAAATTAACAACTGAAACCCTTAGGCATTCTACAAGTCACCATTGCGAGGTTATCACACGAGCCCGATACCCATGAACTTGACATTGAAAAAAGGTCTGTTGCGACACGGATTGTCGCCCCTACACGGATTGTCGCCTCCTGCTCGGGGCGACAATCCGTGACGGGCGCTGGCGGCACGGATTGTCGCCCCCTACACGGATTGTCGCCTGGCGACAATCCGTGACGCTTGTGCAGTTCCCAGTTTTTGACCTCGAAGGCGACAATCCGTGTTGGCAAAAAAAATTGTTGCGGCACGGATTGTCGCCCCGTCACGGATTGTCGCCCCGGGCTCGGGGTGGTTCCTCCGGTGTTAAGCTTTGGTGGGATGGGTATGACTGGTAAGTTATGCGTATGTGTGTGTGTGTGGGTGTGTGTGTGTGTGTGTGTGTATTGTGAGCTGCATGATATGTGATGTGTATGATTTGTTGTGTGTGTGTGTGTGTGTGTGTGTTTGTGTGTGTGTTTGGAGTATAATAATACAATATGTAGAAACTGTGCATGTGTGGTGGTTACATAGTGGTAGTGGTTTGTTTGTCTGTGTGTATACGTGTGCCTGTATGTTTACGTGTGTATGTGGAATATAGTGGCGCTACTGTGGCAATACAAACGCCTTCAGAGTGTATGAGCACGTGTTTAAAGAATTCACACCAGCGTTGATCTAAAAATAGTATGGGTGTGTCAACCAAATATCAGCGGTGAGGCGGGCTAGGCGAGAGAGAGACCGAGAGAAAATACATACGAGGGAGGTACCCTCCCCAAATGTTATTTGTCTTTGTTCATTTTTCCCTGCAGTCATTTTCTTCCATCAGTCTTATAAACTAGAACGTCCATACCACTATTCTTTGTCCCAGAATAGGTTTGGCATGCTTTATGCATGAGCGAATAATTTCCACACGCCGTAAACAATTTGTCAATCGTTACTTGATTTTAGCACAAACGAACTGCCATTGCACACCGCTAATACACACGTAATACAAACAAACACCAACAAACACTCAAACAAACCTCATAATGCAAACAAACCAACTCAACACTTTTTTTTCCTTGATATTTATTGATTTCATTCAAATCATTCATAAATCGACCCATTCTGGGTGCAACATGAACAAAAAAAAAAGTTACAAATGGCAATTCGAAACAAAAGCAAATCCATGTGTCAATTTATACCACAAATAATCTCACTTCAACATAGATAACTCGATTATAGACCAACCCTACTAATAAATTCTTCACGAGAAAGTTTTGACATGTATAGGGCCCTACCAAACCTAAATTCCTTGAATATATTGGTTTGGATCATGTAACACCTTCTTGCTTAAAAGGGCATATACATAAAAAAAAACACACAATATATTACACAAATCTAGAATGAAATCAGTCATAAAAAACCCTACCACCCCCTCCCCTCCCAAACCGAAACAAATCTAGGGTCTGCATCTATTCTAAATATCAAATCCTATATACCAACATCCTTCATACCATTTATAACTATCCTTCTTCAAATCCAATCCCCAACCCACCAACCCCTGATTAAACAATACCTAAATCATCCCACACCCACATTCACCGACCCAAATACATACATACACACACACACACACACGAAGGCTCGTTATTCCGAACTTTCGTTTTTTTCCGAGGCTTCATTTATCCGAAACACACAATTCCCTATACCTAGTGGTTCGTTGATCCAAAAATGAAATTCGAAATAACGAACCTGATCGGAATAATGACCCTTCGGACGAATGAGCCTTCGGACGAATGAGCCTTTAGAATAACAAACTTTTGCAATAACGAAATGTAACCCCCTTCCCGCATACCGACGCACACCCGAACCGATACCACATCCTTCCTGATGAAACGATTTCCCAATGTTGATAAATAAGACATAATGGACCGTATGCAGAAAAGCAGCATCCGCCCGCACGCAAGCTCCACTCCGAATTCATATACAAATCTGCCAAACAAACTCATCAAATTCAAAGCTGCTGATAAAATCAATATTAATGTTTATGCCAGCAACAGCTTACTAGGTATCCCTCCCCACGCGCAGCTAAAAAACACATACGCAAAAAACTGACATAATAAACACATTCTTCCATCACACACACACATATATACACACACACACACACGCACACGCACAAACGGACACTAAATTATCATGTGCACGCGCACATACACACTTCCTTGAAACCTCACCATGACTTTTTACATGGCATGTTTGCATGGATGTAGCCATGTAAGTTATGTGTTAGTATTTCAATGATTATGTCCAGAACGATATTACCCAGCAAAATGTGCTTCGAGGGCGGGCGACAATCCGTGTAGGGGGCGACAATCCGTGCCGCCAACGCCCATCACGGATTGTCGCCCCGAGCAGGAGGCGACAATCCGTGTAGGGGCGACAATCCGTGTCGCAACAAGGTCCATGAGTCATACAGCCCATGACCTCGACACTACGCAAAAAGGCCCACCAGCTAGACATTTAATAGGCAAATATAAGGCCCACGAGCCCGACCGTAAGTCCCATGATGTAATGTTGATCTCGTAGCTCTGGTCCTTTTTTTTTATCTAGTGTTGGACTCGTGGGGTTTGTTTGCCTAGTGTCGAGCTGATGGACCTCATAGCTCATGGTCGTACTTGACGTCGAGCTCGTGGGCTCTATGACTCGTGGGCTGTATGAATCGTGGGTGTCGGACTCGTGACGTGCACCAGATTATTACATGACAAGCGTTATTACGTAAATAGTACTGAAAGAGAACTAAGGGAAATTTGGGGAGGATTAGTGTAGAGACTAAAAGGCATGGTGGGAGACTTCCCAGCAGATAATGCCACCACCTCCACCTGTTTGTATGCTGTTGGTCCTGCTATCACTTCTTCGTGAAAAAGTGTGAAACATCAAAATTCGGTTCGTCTCTGGTTGTAAGCGATTTTGATGGAACTCCTGTATTTTTTTTTTTTGGATATATTACTGAATACCGTATCCAGCTTAAAGTTTACAACTGAAGTCAATGTTTATGAACATAATGTTTAAATGCAATTTACAGTTCGGTACAAAGATTTGAAGCGTTTGATTTTAAAACTCATTAAGTGCCATTTGTAAACAATAAGTCCATTATCACACAGAACAAAAAAGTATTCTTTTCATTGACATATCCCTTATTATGCAACAAGGAATATCCTCGAAGTTATGATTAAAAGTATCCAATGTTTTCTTACTAGGCTCTCAGTGTTTTCTTTTTATGTGCTTTTTAAGCTGGAAAAATATATATTTATACAAGTATATATCACGGAGTTTTGCGATCAATCTAGTCATTCTTATACGAGCGTCTCTCCAGTGATACATACTATGCATATAAAAACATTTTTTAACAAAATATAGGATCAAATCATCAGCAATTGAAGAATCGCAAAATTATTGGCATAATCCATGTGGAGGAGGCTAAGAAGGATGGTGTTGTCGCTATGAATCACTTTGAAAAAAGAGTGATCTATTCATGCGAGCAGCGAATTGTGTGTTGAGGGACTTCTGAATTTGGGAACATGTGGTATTCTTTGAAAGTCGACTTTGTTCTTGTTTTGATACCTTGCCTGGCATAGTACCAAAACTTCAGATTCCTGCGCCTCTCAGTGTGTGAGAAACTTGACGGGGCCTTTTTATTCCACATCTTCATATAGTAGCTCTATTTGTCAGTCTCTGTTGGTTCCTGAACCATACTTTAAAGGACAAGTTCACCTTCATGAAAATAAGGATTGAGAGAATGCAGCAATATTAGTAGAACACATCAGTGAAAGTTTGAGGAAATTTGGACAATCCGTTCAAAAGTTATGAATTTTTGAAGTTCTTGTGCAGTCACCGCTGGATGAGAAGACTACTGCAGTGTATGATGTCACATGCGTACAACAATATAAGGAAAATATAAAGAGAATTTCACAAAATTTCATCTTTTGAAAAAAGTACACATTCCCTTGACTCGTTACTGACATATGTTATGGGTAATATTATTCCCATTGCCTTTAAAAAGAGGCAAGTCAAGTGCTCTTTTATTATGTGAAAAAAAAGTGAAAATATGTTGAATTTTCTTTACATTTTCTTTATACTGTTGTACTCATATGACATCATGAGCCTTAGTAGTCTCCTCATCCAGCGGTTCCAGCACAAAAATTTTAAAAAATCATAATTTTTGCATCGATTGTCCAATTTTCCTCAAACTTTCACTGATGTGTTCTGCTAATATTGCTGCATTCTCTTAATCCTTATGTTAATGAAGGTGAACTTGTCCTTTAAGGATCCCTGTCCATCATTGTTTTGTTGCAATACTGAGAATGCGGCTTTCTGCTTGATACCTTCTGTAACAATACCGTGTATGTGAAAACGTATAAAGTAACTTGAGACATCTATACAAAACTAAGAAAACGTGTAGGTGGAGGCAGCTCTTGTGACTTCTCAAGCAAAGTATATTCTAAGTTGGTGAAAGGTTATAATCTTACCGAGTTCACTTTGATCGATAGTAAACGATGGCACTTTTCAAAAATCCCCAAAATGAATGTGTATCCAAGAATTTCCTTAGTATCTCACTTCATATGCACCAATGTACGAACCACTAGTCAGACGCCTAGTTATCATGCAATTTAACTGCCAATGATTATTTCTATTAGCCACAGCTGTAAGGTCCGTCTGGTGCAAATCTAAAGTATGCATATACGTATACATCTGATCAGCTGCCTGTAGGTCTTATTGCTCCTCTATAGTCTCCTTTCAAATTAAAGAAAAAAAAAACAGCAATGAAGTGACTGTTTAATGACATAAAAGAATATTTCATAGGGAAGTCCATTCTGGTGTCATGTTTCTTTGTATGAAATCAGCCTACAAGAAAAAAAAAACAGAAGTAGATACATCGATATTTCGGGGACAAATTTGAGACTGTGATGAATTGGCTTTGCTGGCATAATCAGGATGCGATTCACGAACAGCAAGTTGTATGATCTCCACACCGACCCTTTACATATCGCACAACTATTATTTTGGTAGTCTGGATACCCCCCTCCCCCCCCCCCCCCCACACACACACCCACCAACCCGTCTCCTTCAACAATGGACATTATGATCTTGCAGGGTATGTGAAATAAAAAAGAGGGAGGGAGTTAACAATGATACATACGTTCGTCAGTGTAGTATGTAACCGATCCATCTTCTGTTCTGTCTCCATTTACGCGTAACATGAAGGCTATAAATAATGAATACAAAGCAAGCGAAATTACAACGGTAAATTTAGACGTACAGGTAATAGTGTATAAAGTCTGCTTTGTGATTCAGTCATAATCCAATTGCGAATTGTTTCAAATTGAATTTACCGTCGGTTTTCTGCCCACTTCTATTGTATGTAGGCAGCAGATATCAACTTCAGCAGCACTACATCGAGGATATGCGGCACCCAGTGAAGCTGGTATGGCATTCCAAGAATTGACATCAGTATGTGGCGTTTAACTCCTGTATAAGCCGTAGCGCCTTGACAGCTTTTTAATCCTGATTTGGCCTGTTTGAACTCTTGTCAATCTTGTTCCCACAGGAAAGGATGTCTTTTATTATCTATAATCTCAGTCTATCCAACTGAGGCTCAGGTACCGATCAAACCAGGCAAGAGACAATCGCAAAAGCAGATTATGAACAATTGTCACTGCTTATGAGAAAGTAAATTGCATCATTCCCTCTCCAATTCATACATCTCATATAGCTTCGATCACGCCTGCTGAATATTTCAAACTCCTATCAGGGTAGCTTTGGCGTTCGCCTTACAGCCAGAATGGAACTGCTTCTTTCAATGAGATATCTTTGGAATTGATAGTCACTTTTCAGATGTTAATGAATATAATACAATAGCCTGTAAGTCAACCTATTTTCCCGAGGAGTCTTGTAACTGAACTCGATACATGTGAGTGAAGACACTGCAAACATTACTGCAACTACTGTATTATCACATCCTTGAAATTATCGAGGAAATGTAATGGTGATTACTAGCCAAAAAAAAAAAAAAAAAGAAAAGGAAAAATACTCTCACCCATCCAGTTCTGATCACTTATCAAACTATCATCAAATCATCATGAAATATTGGTTAATTCTCTTTTTGAATAGACAAGATGACAAAAAGGGGGCGATTAAATTGTGAAACGTCATCTACAACGGAAACATAGTACAAGTGGTGTAGGTCCTGAGACATTTTTAGTGTACGCTGGATTCAGAATGCCGTAGGGACCAATTATTCATAAGGCGAGTATAAGTTTAACTTACCCAACATTGAGACGTGAATAACCGTTGTTTGGAATGACTTCATCTTTGTCACTGCTCGTGCTCCTTTCACTTCCCTTATATTCACAAGAAGCAAAAATAAGATGATACATGATTTCCAATAATGTGATGTTATTCTACCATGATTTTTCACGTTCACGTTATATCCTACCCGCCACTAACAGACTAAAATCATTGAGGAAACTTCAAAATAATAATAATATGTTAATCAGACAGCACGGTAGATATATTGCCAAACCCTTACAGAACATAATGAGACATTGTACTTTCATTGGGGCATTACTGAACAGGAGAGTCGATGGGTGTAGAAAGGGGTGGCAAAGGGGGTGGGGCACAAAGGGGGCAGTTGCCCCACCCACCCCATAATTGCCCAGATGTGGAAAATGTCCATGCCTTTTGAATTGAAAGTGTCTCAAAATTGTCACCCAAAGTGTGCATTGGATAGTTAAATTTCAATTCTGAACAGGAGTATATCCCATCAACCTGTCGTACATCCTCACCCGCTCCGTCCGTTTCCATATTCACTATACTGCTAAAGTAGATAAATTCCCAGACTTCATAAAAATGTGCGTCAAATTTATAATTTCTATTTACATCATGAACATGTTCACATTAAATTCAAATATACACACTCATACACATGTAACACACGGAGCTGCAATAAAGTTCATCAATGGAAATGTTCTAGTACGAAATTAAAACAAAGTCTTCGTCATACAGGACCAGTTTTTTGGAATGCAATAAACCCAGATAATTATAATAAGCAACATGATAATTTATTTCAAAAGCATTATAAAAGACATCTTTTGTCTTTTTATTAGAATTACATTGATGTATTTAACAATTCGTTTCATGTTCATTTCGTGTTTTTCTGTTCGTTTGATGTTCTTTTGTGTATCTTCTGTATAAAACTGATTTATGATTTCTGAAAATAACTTAGATTCCAATTTTACATGATTTGTAACAACGGTGTAGCGCACCTACAGGCCTTATTGGCTTTTTATGTGTACACCATTTTCCATTTTACTTATTGCCTGCTGTAATCTGGAACAATTTATGACTGTAATTCTGATGTCGTTGTGGTTTGTTTTATATGTCATTGTTTTTTATGTTCATTTGTAACACTGAATGTTTCATGTTGTTTTTATTGTGATTGAAATGGAAATAAACGAATTGAATGTAATTTAAACAAAATGCTTCAGCTCCCTCATGTTGAAGGGGACTATCCCCTCCCAATCAACTACCCCTTCCCCTCCTTAGATGTTGTACATTTTCTTGATTGACTACTTCCCATATAAAGTAATTCCATAAATAAATGTACGACAAATTCTGAAAATGCCCCAAAATAACATTAGCAAAAAAAAAAAAAAAAAAAAAAAAAAGTCTACAGCGTGATGGGAGGGGGATAGGCCTACTGGTGCCACACCTTCGCCCCAGCTCAGTTCCTTTTCAGACCTAGTGCATATTTCAAATTGACTAAATTTCTGAACATATCATAATTTATGAAAACTTTTGTTTCCTTTTTCACAAATGGATCTACAAAAAATCTGGCAAAAGATCTAGATCTTGAAGATCGCCATCTTAAACTTCGCAAAATGTTGACCGTGTGACAGCGGCTGTTGAGAATACTGAGAAAGGCTTTCGACCTTTTGCCCTTGTATTCATTTGATGACTGAAACTTAAACTGCAAGAAAAGACTGCTTTAATTACTAGATTAACTGTAAAGCCCAGTAAACATGTACTACTTTCATGGCATCTGTTTCGTTGAACCAAACATTGTTACCTACCTTATCGCTATAAGAGAGAACGACAACTTACACCTGTGCGAAGAGATGGCGGGTCAAAGCAGTGATTGATCTTCCGGGCTGATCTCAGGTAAAACGTCTCTTCGCGTTCTTCATTTTTTTTTTTTTTTTGCAAATTACGCGTCTACTCTCCTGTCGATGAAACAAGTGGACTGCGAAAGATTGGCCAATACCACGGCCTCGCCCTTGGTCTTAACAAAGTTGTTACACAGGCGAATTACAAAGAAAATCCTTAAGCCCTACTCACTGTCTTAGTGGATCTGCCAAAACCTTACAGAAGTCGGCAGCAAGTGATAGCATCTGATATTTGCTGTGGTGACTCGTACACTATATTATCATTCAGATATACATTTTGAAAATTGGGGAGTCTAACAGACGTGGGAGATATGCATTTTGAAAGGGCTTTTGTCTGTTATCAACTCGACCGTGTCACCAACTAATGTTCCTCTTTGCAAAGCTTCGTTGTTGAAAACGTATGAAAAGTTCGGGATTTCCCACCCAAAGCTTTCTATTGTGTTTCACAACGTAATAAAACCATCCCGTCCCCCTTCCCTCCATATGAATATCTTATAAAGGAGGAAGTTGTCATTCACTATAAATCTTGTGATATGACTCCACACTGAGCACACATGAACTTCACATACACGTCTAGTATTAGAGTAATTGAGACGTTTTCTCCAATGTAATATCTGCCTCACTGAAACAAGAAACCCAATGCGTGAGTATGAGTATCACTAGTCCACTTTCCATCCATTCTTTGTTGTTCTGTCTACAAGAAGACCGTAACATGCCCGGGAAGGGTGGGGGGGGGGGGGGGGTCTACGGGCATTTTGTCCCTCTGTACCACTTGTGGTGATACCTGCCAAATTGCTATAAAGATTATTTTGACCATGAGGTGTCGAAACGATAAAATGTGAAAGCTTGCCCCATTAGTCCGGGCCTAGAGAAGGCCCGTCATGGATGGATCTGCCATGTACACAAACTTGAAAATACGTTCACTGATACATTTGCTAAGAGCATATCTGCTTTTATTGAAGATTTCTTAAAGATTCGTCTATTTGGGAGCTGTAGGGTCCCCGGTCCCCACATACATCTATAATATGTATTTATTTGGTAATATACTTATTTATTTGGTAATATACAAATATACTTATTCTACTATAACACTAAAAGTTAAGCCTGCCAAGTTCTATTAAAAATTTACCATGTGCTTCCAAAAAGAAGAAAACTTTGAGATTTGGGTCCCACTCCCCCTCCTTCCCCTCCCCCACCACCCCACCAACTCGTCCCAAGCCCCAAGCAGATCGCGGCACTCTTGAATCTGATATGAACTTACTTGAAACTGCACTCACGAACATAGCTTATGACATTTTCGAATTCCACATTTTTATTTCAAAAACCATTTCTTTACCAGTCCTTATGAATTTTCAAAATAGTGAGTTGATGATGTCATACCCTCACATTTTTTTTTTTTTTTATGCATGCCATACTTGAAATTCGGTAAAAATTTTTATTTTTAGCTATTTAAATACAAGCAAAAGCATGTTCTAATACCAAAATATATTGGAGTTAACATTTGATTTTCTTTAAAATTCGATTCTTAGGTAGTTTTTAGGCAACTTATACATTTGTACACCTGAAATATCAGATTTTGGTAATTCCTGTTGATGAAAAAAACAAACAAACCAGGAAATTATAAGAACATGACATCGTCAACTTTGCTGATATGAATAGTAATAAGGACTGGTCAAGAAATGTTTTCTGAAAAAAATTGTTATCAGACCTCAATATATCATATATCCCTCAGTTCTTGTCCGATTTTTGTCACATTTGTTTCGTTCTGTATGGTATTCTTTTTCTTTCTTTTGAAGTTTATTCATTTCGGGTGGATTATCACGTAAGCAATATTGCCTGCATGCGTACCCGGTTGCGCAGTAGCTCGCTGTATATTGTTATTTGCAGTTGAGCCTTGCCCTATTTGTATGAATGATTGTACGAAACGATGAAATTTGATATCATGTTAGTTAACGCTGTGAGGCGTAAAAAAACAAATATTTGATACATTTTTTAGGAAAAGAAACAACATGATTTCGCTGTATCACAAGCGCTTTTAATAATGACCAGGACGTTTCAACAGCACTAGGCGCGTTCACCGTAAAATGACATCTGTATGATCTCAGCCTGTTCGTTCTTGCAGCGGGTTACCGATAATGTGCCGTTAATTCTGCATTGTCGTTAGTGTCGTTATCGTCGGTGTTCCCCTGATACTATCTTTTGTTCCTTTCTCTTCTCCAGAGTGGTGTCATTATACCTAAAATTCTAGAATGATTTGCCTTATTGGGATTGCGAAGGATTATTTTCGAGATATATTTGAATATAGAGCTGCAGAAACGGCCTAGTCGATTTCATTGGAAAGATAATGTCAAAACTCCTGTTGCTTTATTCAAAGTTATCAATTCGAATACTGATATTTTTTATTCTTTTTCTGTGCTCTGCTGTTTGCAAACTAAGAACTGTAACCAAGGGTCCCTGTTTCCTTTTTTTTCGCTTCTGTAGTATGACAATCATTGATAAGTTAACTTATTTCTTTAGAACTTGGTTATGACCTTATTTCCAAAAACAAAAACAAAAACAAACGAAACAAACAAAACAAACGTATAGGTGGATGAGGGGTAGCTTTATACATTAAACAATATCTGGATTACTTCGTTTATACCGGACTCAACTCCGTGAATGATATTATTGATTCTTTTATCATTATGTCAGATTCTATGAATATTTTGATCTCAGTTATTTAAAGACCTAATTCCAGCAGTAATATAGTTTTCATAGTATTTACTCTACTTAGATTACCAAAAAACATTTGTCAACAAATATCTTTATTTCATTATCCGGGATTTTGACATCTCAAAATCAATTCCACCTTCACTTATTCAAAACCGTGCATACCCAAAATACATTCGTATATATTGGACCAAAACTTTTCGTGTTTTCGCCTGCTGCGGCGATGGAGTGCGTGTTCTAAGATATGCAGACTGTTCTACATTCTTATGCTCCTTTGCCTCTTTTCTGTTTTTGCTGTTGTTTTGTAATGTTACTGTGTTGTCTGCCTTGTACAATCTTGCGTAATTTGTCAATGAACACATCTGTTTCTATTTTTGTTGTGTTTTTTCTGTTGTCCTTTTTGGCGAGTGTGGGCAATTCACGCGCATGTGTGGATGTATAAATCACCTATTGCGAGTTTCTCATTTGTATTTTTTTGTACTTAAAGATAAGTAATAACTAATTGAATAACAATGATGTATATGTATTTATCATGTTTTGAGTGATTCATATGTATTATGAGCTTAGCTTTTTAATTGGCCATACTTTTTTCCATACCTACTTCAATGTCATCCTTTAAAGCATGCCTATGTGTTCTTAGCTATACTACTTATATCATGTAATTCTATACTGCACTTTTCGTTTTGAATTTATGTTTTCCTTGATTTAGATTAATCAACTATGTAATTGTTTTTCGAATGTTTGATATCATATTACCGTTGTTTCACTTCTTTTTTGATGGAGAAAGATAAACTGAAGTAATTGTCTAACAAATTTTCAAAGCTAAGTGCATGCTTTCCAGCCTCCCTAACAAGAATGTTATAATGTTAAATGATACAGCTTTAAATACAGTCACATCAACTTAGACTCATCAAGTTCTTATGTCTTAGGTCTGATAATCAGCACTTTTGATGTTAATAAAGAGTTTCGAGAAAGACGAAGTGCCTAACGAGGTACTAGAGGGAGTGAGGCATTTAAAACAGAATGCATCACATGCGCATTCCTCGTGCTCCGAGAATAACATAAACAGCAAGAGGAACTCCTTCATGAAGTCCCTGCATGGGAACAGACGTAATGTCAAGAAGCTACTCATGGGAATTCCATAAACTATGCAAATTTGAGTTGCAGCAAATATTGGGACATACTTATGCAGAACAATTCCCAGTGAGTCATGTAGATGAATTCGATTTAAAAAAAAAGAGTCTTAGTAAGGGGAATTAGATCGTATTCATACCACCAGATACGTCAAAAAACATAAATAAGTGGAAGATACAGCATGTGTTTATTTCTTCATTCAGTATCGATCATAACACCATTTTTGTCTTGCCACTGGCTTGATAATTACTGAAACCAGTATCTATTCATCGCATAATTTTCGGATACATGTACTATAAAGAATGAGATGAATAAATGGTTAATTGATAAATTTTCCTTTAATTTCATCCATTTCAGAGCATCGAAAAAAAAAGAAGAAAAAAATAGTTGTGCTAAATACCTTTTTTTGTGGTTGTGGTTACACATATCATAGATTAACATTGAATTTAAGAGCAAACGTTACATCAAAGGCATTTGAGAGTTCAATCTTTGGCGGAAAATGTGGTTGGAAGAACTATATTTAGAGAAAAACAAGCATGTGTCTTCGAAGCATATGTCGGCGGAGGAAAAGTCAGCTGATTTATCTTAGATTGCAATTACCGGTTGGGCAAAGATAGTATCTTCAGAGGGAATGTCTGGATGTCGGCAGAGAAATGGCCTTGATGTCACACACTATTGCAGTCTTTTTACCCAGCGAAGCCACGCTCATCGACGCTTTATCCATCCATACATTTGGGCGGATTCTCCTTTTTTCATAGAATTTTACCGGTGTGATCTCAAACTCCTTTAGGTTCAATCTAAAAGTTGTAAATTGAACATTTTGTTGAATATCTATATTATAACTGTCACCAAGAAGGATCTATGAGAACCAACCTTTAAATAGACATCCTTTATGGAGCTCGAAATAATTTTTAATTCAATCGCTTGCTCAGTATGTTACATACAAATGTTTTACGAAGGTTTTTTTCCAAAGACATTGACTACACATGCTATGTACATGATGACCTCTCATGGCGTGATACCAGATAATATCATGATACATTGTGCCAATGACTATACTACAAGACTTTGAAACGAAATCTGCTGAATGGAAAAGAAGTCGTAAATACTTGTACATTCGTATCCTGTTGCAACATTGAAAAATGCAATGTATTTTGTTATATGTCAAAATGACAATGCTTATCACATGTGTTGCAATAAATTGAATGACTTAAAAATGTGTCATCTCCTTGAGATTAGATTAAAATCATCAGTGCCGTTCACACAGAAACCCAAAATTAATTATTCTAAACCCAACACGTTATCAGAAGAATAATCATCAGTGTAAATTTATGGAAATTTGTATTGTATCAATATAGCTCGATCATCACTTATGCGGTCAAAAGAAAATCTAACTTGAGAAGAACTCTGAGAGCGCAGAGCTCCGCCAAGCAGCTCATTTCCACCACTGATCTTGCTCTTCTGTAGAGATCAGTGATTTCTACCCATACGTATGCATTCTGAAAATCGCCCGATTCCCAATTATAGAAACCTTTTGTTTCGTCATCAATACCAGCTGCACGGCGCGCCTCGCCCTGGACCAGAAACTAAACTGAGAAAACCTCAAAGATACGCAGCTTAAACTCCCAAGTTCATTGACTCTACCTGCCAAAATATCGAAAATCCTTCATAAAAGCCATAAAAATTCCCGGATCACTACCAAAATTTAATCATTTGTTTCTTGTTCTTGTGTCATTCTCAACTTTTCGTGCAAGTTTTATCCAAATTTCATCCAAACAACTTTTTGACGGTAACGAAAACATAACCTCCTCCCTTGGCGGAGGTAATTGTGTGTCATGTATACTATGTTAACATTTCTATAATTTATATAAAACATTTTCATCCGTTGAATGTCATACAATATAGTTACAGAGAAAATTGCAAATTTAACTCTAATCAAACGGGTATAAGCAAGCGGGTAGGATATCTAATAAGGCCTACTTAACTTGTGAACCGAAAAAGAGAAGTGGGGAAAAAAAAGAACTTACACCCTGTCCAACGTCTAGCTGAGAATCAGGAAAGCCTATCAAAGATAGCACGATAGCACAATAGTCTGCTACACTTAGTGATGATACATAGACTGGTTGAGATAAAATATGACGTAGGTAATAAAATGCATCTTTCAATCATTTAGGAGTAAGGCGTACAAATTATAAAGAACATGGCTACTCTATGTTGGATTATGCAGAATAAAAGCAATTTGGAGTAAAGCGTACAGATAAAGAATGGATATGGGCTGAGGAGATCAACAGTGTGAATGCAAAACACAGGCAAAGGAGGGCAAACAAGCATGCAGAAGTTGAGGAAGGCGCGTGCTACTCGATAAATGCGTAACAACATCAAATGAAAATTGAAGTAGCTTAAAGCTACATTGCACTAGAGAGTCAAAAGTTATATGGGATACCGTTGTTGGGGTGCCATTTCTCTGCAAAGAAACGTAATATAGTCCCTTTCGCGTACAATTCTTTCACTTCTCTCCTCACGTTTTCTTCTCCTCCAAATCAGATCATCGATGACGTGGAACGAATCCTTTACGAGATTTTTCCCCGCACTTTTCATGATTTCAACTTTCTCACGATACGACGACATTTTCACCAGAATGCGTCTTGGTCGATCATCAGCCTGTCAGCTTTCCTGCCATCGCGATGAGCTAGCTCAACTTAAGTATCCATGCCAAACTTTTCCTTCATGATTTTCTCCACAATCTTAAGGCAATCCTCCCGGGCGTTATCCTTGGCTTCAGTGACGCCCACGATGCGGAAGTTGTTCCTCCTGGAGAAGCGGTCGGCCTCGTTTACTTCAACTGCATGGCGGCTGAGCTGATCCTTCATGGATGAAACTTCCTTTTCCATTGCTAATTTTTCTTCCAGATGTTTGTTCCTCTTTTCCAGTTCGTCGGCTCTAGCACTGTGGTATTCAACAGCCTTTTCAACATTCTGCATGCATTCAACGAGCAAGTCAACGACTTTCTTGATCATTTGCTCAAAATTGGCGGATGCAGTTTTAAAGTAGTTGTCAATAGACAGTGTAGAGGGTTCGGGTGCCTTCTGCTGCTCAGGCGTATCGGGGATCTCACGAACGTCAGAACAGGCAGCTTTCCCGACGGCAGTGGCGCCAACAACTGTCCCAGACGAACTGTCGTCGCTACAGGTGCCACCATTTTCCAAGTCCAGCCGTTTCCCATGTTTTGGATACTGTTTACGTCCGTCCTTGCTCATAGTGGAATTAGCAAATGATATGATTTAGTAAATCCAGGTAAGTATTCCGAGAAATTAGGCTTAATCCAGAAATCGGAATTTAAAAGTGGAGAGGGCAATACCCGTGTCTACCAGTGCCAAGTCGCTATTTCAACTTGTTACTGTAGTAGTGGCTGGAAATAGCTTTCAGTTAGCTGGCTTTTAGGTGATAGGGACATCATTTACCTCCTTACTTTGATTCGGGATCACTCCTTTCCGACGTTTTACTAATGCGATGTCACAGATATTTCATTTAGTAGGAATTGAATAATTTTTTTTTGAAAGAAATTTTGTCCACATAAAGAAATGTTAAGAAAATTGATAGAAATAAATGATGCATAACAGAATACATAAAAGAAAATATTCTTCTAATCGGTCTTCAGTTTTGCAAAGAATGGTGGCGACAAATTGGGCAGGTGTATGAGCCCACACAATGGATGACGTCACACTATATGGTTCCTGGACGTTGTCTCCCTGCTCCGAGAGACAGCCGCGGGTGGATACTTGGGTAAGAAGTATATCTTTTTCACAATCCCCTGGGTTATTGTCTCCGTTGTCTGGTAGGTGGGCACCATACCATTGTCCTGACGTACGTAACCTCTCTGTCTTTGGACACGCCCACTCACCTTTGAAAGAATTTGAAGCCAAAAATTACTTCTTTTTATGCGGTAAATTTTGGAAATAATCGCTACTTAGAAATCTTTTATCCAGCAATCCACAAATCGGTCCATGGATTGGAAAACCAATACCATAGATGCGTAACTTGTCATGTCTTCAAAGTTAAAAGTTAGGGAAAGTAAATCCAAGGTGCATGACCTCAACAAAAATTTATATAACGTTTACTTTGAAGAGTATTCAGATAAGTGGCTTGATAAAGAGAATGACCTTGCATTTTTTTTTTTAAATGGTTATCTTAGGAAAGTAATCTAATCACATTCACATTTCATATAGGGCCTTTATTACACTGTTTTGGGTTAGGAACGTTTGATGTGACCATTTTGACAATGCCTACTCTTCGAAAGCTGATCGCTCATTGTCAGGAAACATTATTTATTGTTTATACGCTAGTTAAAAGAAAATGCATTTATAAAATCTAATCTTTGTCATGATCTCACCTTTGTCATTATGGTGTTAAGGTCATACAGGTGTGCCCCAGCGAGAAGTTCCTCGCACAACGCCTGAATGAACCAAGATCCGTTGACGTTATCCCTCAGTGCAACATAGCCTGGGATGGGTTGGTGAAAAAGTTGGAAACCATTTGTGTAATAATAATTTTTATACAGTATTAGTTCTAAAAAAAAAAATGTAGTTTGTTTATCTATCTGCGGTCAAATAAGCTCTATAGACGATGCATTTAAATGTCCATTTACTACCATTTCAATAGTCACTTTGAGTGTTACGAAGCCTTCCTTCAGGAGACAAGGGGTCTGTTCATTTAGAGTTGCAATTGACCTTATACTGGATTTATTAAGCGTAACTCTTTGAATCGAGCGTAAGTTCAATATTATAAGCGTCAGTCCTTGACAACTACGCATGATTTCAAGAGTACTCAAGTATAACTTTCAGTTTATTGAGCGTTACTTGCGATCAATCGCAAAGTTGTTGAAGAAATGAAAATAACCAAAATGTGCAACTGATTGCCACTTACATGTACGCTCAATCCTTTTGAAACAGGTCCCGAAGATCCACAAGATCAGTTCCCTTTTAACAAGTTCATCCATTTAATCCATAGTTAACAAGATAATGACACAACGTGGTTGTAGTATGTACTTTTGATACGAGCATTTATTCACCTTCGCAAGTCGCATGGGCAATGAACATGTGTGCATTGTCAGGAACACTATCGAATTCGACAGGCTGGGGACTCCCCGAACTCTGGCACGCCGCGTAAGCACCGTCACTGACTCCCTCGCCTGATTCATCTCCAATGTCAACTGGGTTATACAAGGCGGCATTTCCACCGATGGTCCTGTCAGACTGTGATACCGGCTGTACCGATCCGTCCGCTGCACTCGTTGTCAATTTATCTGGAGAAGAGGCACAAAAAAAAAAAAATCATGTTTCTGTCATCTCAAGTTTGATGGCTTTATGTCACCTATTCTCATATTGCTCGAAGACATAATGAGCGATGAGTTAAAGAAAGGGAAATCAAGGGAATGGATGGTAACACAACCATCGTTACTCCTCTCACAGACTCATCCGCCGACTGAAGAGAAACATACGCAACTTTTTATCATCATGACAGTCACAGTGGACAATAACTAAAATATGTGATTGCACTTTGCAACCAATGAGTAGCCCAGGAAAGTGTTTAATTTACCCTTAAAACATTCAATGCTCACAACTCACATTTTCTAAATATTTCAAGTATATCTCATCTTCATATTAAGCTCATCTTTTGGCAAATTTGTTAAAATCAATGAAACATGTGAATTTGATTGATTAATGTCCGATTCTTCTATCGCATTAGACCAACAAAACTTCTTCTTCTCTTGTGAATACGTGGAAAACTTTACGTACTTATGAAATGCTATTTATGCTACATACTTCACATAATGAAAATGCATTAGCTTCCTTCAAGCGATGGGTTAGAATGGGATGGAAGAATTCATCTTTTTACTATAAAATAGAACAACCCATTAGCAAACTAAATAAATAGCCATCTGCAGACAAAATTGAAAATGCAGTTGCAATTACCGCCTCTGCAAGCCTGGAAGAAAAATATTTTAGGTTTTATTCTCAGATCTGGACAATTCTTCCCGGAAAAAAGCTCTTTGATTTCCTTCACACTGATGACGCTTCCATCCTGCCCACATATTCCTTCGCGGTCTCCGTGGCTCATGAATACGAAAACGGCCGAGGTGTGAGATGGCCAAATCTTTTCCTTTAGTGATTCGAGCGCGTTCCTGATCTCCTATAGCAGACGATGAAAACAAAAACAAAAACAATAGCCCCTCAGCAGTCAATACAGTTTTGCTCTTTCACAAAATGTATTCCGATGTTGTCGCAATTATAATCTTTATCGGGTCATCGTACATTAAAATTTGTTGTTCAAACAACGTGCAAATTAAATTTCTTATAATTCCTGATAATAATAATTATGAACTTGTATTGCGCAGTTTCTATGAAGCATATTCATTACACTCAACTGCGCATAACTATTATAGGCAAGAGAAAAATTAATTAATGAAAAAGAAACGAAAGCTAATTCTTTACTTAAAATTGCACAATAAATTATAATGAAATCATGAAATAAAAGGACTCATAACTAAGGTAAATAATCAATCATAATTCGCAAAGATATCTGATATCAGGGAACATGCAGAGATGCATTGATTGAAACGTGACTACGGGAAACTTTCCTGAAATATACGTGTTTTAAGAAGATTTTTGAAACTGTCGATATATGATGTATGTCTGATTGAGAGAGGGAGGTAGAGTCTTGATGCAGCACTGTCACAAATACGGTCTTCTGAGGTAATTTTCGTCTTGCGCCGTGGATGCTAGACTGGGGAGCATGGTGTCATTTGAGCTACGAAGTCTGTAAAACTGGGTTGTTTTGATGTTCGAAATTCACTGAGATAAGTGGGGGCCAAACCATGAATATCTTTGCGTGTAATAAGAAGTAGCTTAAACTTAATTCTCTGACGTATACTGGGAGCCAATGTATTTGAAAATTTAAAGAAGTTGCAAATGAGTGTGGCACGTGCGTGTTGTACACGATGTAACTTACTTATCTGAGATTCAGGTAACCCATACGACAGTCCATTACAGTTATCCAGTTTACTTGTGATGGAGGCATAGACCAATGCTTCAATACATGTACTACTCAGATATTTGCGAATCTGACGAAGATTACATAAATGATAAGAACCTGCTTTGCGGGTCTTGGATGTGTATCTCCATGCTCAGCTGAGAGTCAAACAGGAGAGTCAAACCAGACACCAGTTAATTCCCTTTAATGAATATCACTACTTAAAAAACAATTAAATCTTACATACTACCTACATTTTCTGATGTTATGAGTAATTATATATCTTTTTAATCTATTAACATGATTAACTTTCTTCTGAAAGATAATCTTGATAAACTTACGTCTGCAGTGAGGTCCTGTCTTATTACGATCTCGTAGCCGATTTCTTGGAACACATGAGTTACATTTATTACGTCAACTTCTGATCCCTTCCTCTTTCGTCGGTCTTCGAAGTTGTTATTGTTAAGAATAAATGCCATTCCTTTTTTCCTCTGATTCATCGAGTAATTCTGGAAAAAAAAAAACACATTTATTTGGGTTGATTTCGTAAATCCATTTAACACCGCAAAACACAGTAAACGAATACTACCGTTACGACACATATGCCAACAGGAAAGAATTAGTAAAACTTCGCATGACACTACGCTTTTATAATTCTGTATGATATAAAAATCATTTGACCACTCCGATATCTGTCGTTTAACAAATCGTACAATGATATATGTATATATACATATATGTATATATATATATATATATATATATATATATATATATATAAACAAGATCGTCACATCGTTTTCATTGATGGCGTTTTTCAACTGACCAGTCTAAATATTCGTAACGTCATACTGGTCCCGTTTGATGGAACTAATGAATAGTTTAATAATATGTTTAAAAGACACTTTAAGAAAATGTTGATTCGTAAGTATTGATTATTTTTTGATATGGATATATTGGTCTCTTATCTATTTAAATGATGGTGTTTGAAATATTGGTTTTTAGTTGTTCTGATTAACTTGGTACATATTATATTTTAAGTATTTTTATAATGATCATAAGACGAGATGTGTGCATGACAACAAGCCTATTCGGGTTTTCTACGCGCATACCATTTCCCAATAAACCAAACACGCAATGATAATGAGTTTCTGTTCTTTATGTACCTGTGCTATCTGTTTTCTCCATGTTTTTTTTTCTTTCGTCTTTTTCATAATCTCGCCATGGTTTTCCATGTTTGCACTGTGTTTAGATTACACTTTTTGTATAATTTGCTCATATTCACATCATCATCATCATCGTAAGTCACTTTACTTTTATTCATAACTATTCACTAGAATATATAACATAATGCATTTATAGTGTACTATATTTTGAAGTATTTCCCCATTCCGCAAACAATATAATTATGTGGATGATGTAGATAGGTCCCTGGGCTGCCACCTGTTCAAGATTTTGCTTTATAGTGGCAGTTCTTCTTCCGCATAATTTCTCAGGTAATTATTTGGAAATTTGGTAATACGAGATATTTTGTTAATGGAGTTAATTTTTACATCAAGTTTCCTTCTTTGAATTATGTGTATTGTAATCTGCTTACTGATATTTAATGTGATATTACTGAAAAGCATCTTGATTTATGTATGAAATTGTGTTGGAAGAAAAATAAATCAAACAAACATGTATTTTTATATTTATATATTGATTCTGAAATAAGGATTGAATTGAATGTATATATATATATAATAACATACATAAATAAACATAAAATATATATAGAGAGAGAGAGAGGGGGGGGGGAGACAGAGAGAAAGAGAGAGAAAGAGCGGGAGAGGGAGATGGAGAGATTGAAGCAAAAGAAAGATGTGCCACCGATGGGCATCGCTAGTTGTGTTTGCAGTAAACCTTTTGATAATTTTTCGGATCTGACGAAGGGCCGATGCCCGAAAGTTTATTAGAATTTTCAAAAGTACGCTCTGAATGATGCCAATGTTTTAAAGCAGTAACAGCAGTTGAATATAGCACTCCAACACACAAGGTGTAACCCATTCCGCACCTCTTTTGGATCTAGCTGTTCATCCGTTGGCTGTGCAGGACTGATCTTCTGCTTGTAGGAACCATCAATATCGGGGAAAATACCTAAGAATGTCAACAAAAAAATTAGATGTCAACAACAGCAGCTGCATTTAGAAATACTGGAGATATTTTGCATCCCCCCCACAAAAAAAAAAAAAAAAAAATCTGATTCATCTTACCAAAGAAGTACACCTTTTTGCTCCTCGGTTTATCTTGCTGTAATGATTACATACACTCCCACCAGCCCCCCCCCCCCTTCACTTGATACAGAGATGTTCAGTTTCTCAAACAGCAAAATATTTCAAATGCAGTTGACGGAGGGAATGTTGTAAACATGCGACAACCAATTTGTCAGTATCATTTACATTGACACACTGAGAGTCTCGATACGTTTATCAAAAGAAGAGTCAGTTAATCTTTACGTAGGTATATCTGCACACCATGATCATTATAGACGTAAAGGTTTAACAAAAAACGACTGACTTCGCAGGGAGGCATTTGGATTTTTAGGTCATTGTCAAGGAATCTGATGAGAGCCGGGAATATTTAAAGCATATGACGTCATGAGACAGAGAGATGCAAACATGTCTATTTTGTAAGCGATCAATGCATGGAAAACATTTTAAAATTTTCAGATTATAAGTGTCAACTGACAGATGGATTTCAGTTTGAATGTATTGTGTATATTGCATGGTATTCTCTTTCCCTCCACACGGCACCTTAGAATCATTTTTTTTTTTTTAAATTTTAGTAAAAAATCAATTACACATAAGTAAACATTGATTACAACTATTTTTTGTTCTACTTCGAAATTTAAAGAAAGATTATCTTAAAACAAACTCAACATTAACTGGGTATGTTTATTAGAAACCAACGTTATGCTGATAATTATACTAACCACTGGCTTCTGATGGGAGGGATTCATTTGAAGGTCTCCTAAAACCAGGATTTACGTTTGAATGTATTGTCGGTATGGCATGGCATTCTTCTTCCCTTCCACACGGCGCTGTAATAAATCATTTTTAAAAAATCTATTTCATTAAAATATGAAATGAATAAATAACAGCAAATATTAGTTTTAATTGTTTTTTTTTTCCTACCGCGTAATTAAATAATAACAGAATGATTATAAAATAATATCATCTGAGTCTGTTTAATACATACCAACGTTATGTTGATGATTACACTAACCGCTGGTTTCTGATGGAAATTATTCATTTCGAATTTCGAACTGTGATTCGCGTAGAGGTTGGAATCTTTTAAAAAACTGGATTTAAGTTTGATTGTAATGTCTGCATGGCACGGCATTATCTTTCCCTCCACACGGCCATGCAAAGATTCATTTTTGGATATGTTAATTTTTCTATTTTTGTAGAATATCAAATAAACATCTGAGAACATTGGTTTCATTTGTATGTTCTTTTTTCTTCTTCGAAGTTATTAATGGTAAGGTGATTATAAGATTAACTCAATATCAACTGAATCTGTTTGATACAAAACAATGTTACATTGATAATTTTACTTACGACTGGCTTCTGATGAGGAGGATTCATTTGAAGTTTCGATTTCATTTTCAAATTGAGAATGGTTTCCCTTAAAAACAGGAAATGAAAATAAGAAAGTGAAATAAATACTTTCCAAACATTATACTTTACGACACGAATTTCAGTTTATCAGGGAATGAAAGTTGTACAATAATCAAGTACGTGGTACGTGCTATGAGACAAGAATTTGAGAAGTTGATAAATCGGTTGACTTAATTCTCCATTGATTTTGAAAATGCAGGAGAGATTGCGATTTAAGAATGTAATTGATGTATCTTGTCAAGAACGGGAGTTGGTAACATCTACTCTTTGTAGCTTGGTTGACATTGCTTCGGCAATCTGACATTCAAGTAATGTTCAGTATATAGGTCTTATTATGCTACGAGCATAATGAGTAAGTTATACTTGTTAAAGTATAATAACCTGAAGAAAATAGGTCACAGACCTAATGATTATGGTCTGAAATTTTCATATGTGTCTTGTTTTTGTTCCTAACTTATTTATCTCCCTTTTTGTTGTACTGCCACTACAATAAAGTTCTCCTCTCACATAAAGGGTAAATTTCGCTTGTTCCCTTATATCATTACCGTTGTAAAGTTAGAATTACCTGCTTGCATTTCCTGATGAAATACACGGCAACAGGAACCAATAGCGTTAGCAATAACAGGAACAGAAATGAGATTTGATTTGAACCTGTAATGGTGAAAAAGGGGTAACAATCGGCTATACTCTCATTGTATTTTTACAAAGTATTAAACAATAAACAATTTGATACATTAATACATTGTACAATTTAACCAGATCTTGCTGAATTTCGCTTATACGATTGATAGTTGGTGGAGTTCGAAATTCAACTGTTATGTGTTGCATATTATATGTAGCCGCAAATTGTAATAAAAAATATCGCTGAAGGTGATTAACACCTAATCTAATACGTCGCCACTGGCACACCGACGAAAATCATCTATTTAAAAAAAGTGAAAAAAAAAGTGTAAAAAAAGTTTTGCTTAACATCATGAGAGAAAATGTGCTCCCTGTGGCAACGTCTTACCCGCCACTTAAGAAAACAAGTGTCATGTACAGTAATATATCAATGTGAAGACATGTGTCAAGGTAAAAGAGCAAGAAAGAAACAAATGAAAAAAAAAGGTAACACCTGCAACATTTGGAAAAGACTGACGGACCGATTGACAACCCAACTAACTACACGCTGAGTGCTATATACCTCTTTCAAACGGAGCAGGGATGTGAGGATATACTACTGGTGTACTGTGTAACTTTGTAAATCCACACTTTGTCTCAATAAATCAAGCAATGAGGGCTCTTTGAATGATATAAATTGACAGGAGGATGATCTACACCCCCCCCCCAAAAAAAAAAAAACAAAAAAAAAAAACACCGTTGATAACTCTTGTCACAGGTTTTAGAGTGTACACGGTAACAGCTTAATTGAAGAGTTATTCTTACCAAGCTGAACTTATTGTATACAAATCTTTGAGCATACTTCCGTTATGTTTCCCGTACTTACCATTACGATCGCCACCGACATGTGTTTTTGTAGTCACTTCCGACACCGTCTTTGCTCGGGAAGTTGGTGCGGATGTTTTGTGACCGATATCACTGACCGAAAACGTCTTTGCTGAGGAAGTTGATGTGGCTGTTACCTGACCGATATCTCCGACCGATATCGTCTTTGCTGAGGAGGTTGTTGTGAATGTTACTGGATTACTATCAGTGCCTGATGATGTCGATGGAGTCTCTGAAAGTGTGGACGGGCTCACCCTTTCTGTAACTGTTTCGCTGGTACCCTCAGTCTCAGCTGCATATTCCGACCCGACAGAAGACCAAAGGGAATCATATGATAGTTTTAGACCAACACATGTTGTATCTTCCAGTCCGAAAATGAAATAAGGTTCAGAAGGTTCGGTAGTCTGCGAAATTAAATAATGTTCATTTGATAGTACGCAAATGAAAAGAATAGGAAAACAAACACACACACAGACACACTCACACACGTAGAATGTGTGAGGTTAATGAGTAGGTTAATTGGTTATCCCGAAGTTTCGATATTCCATTACAAGGTTCGTATATAAAGTCTGATAATCAATGCCAACAGCCGATAGTTATTCAATTGTTTAATGCAATGTTCGTTCATTGATGCTATATGACATTGTATAAAATTTGTATACCTTATTATTACAATTTACGTACTGATATAATTACTTCAAATTACCATATTTCCATTGTATGGCATAATCACGTTCGAAAAATCACCGTATTCTGTCATTTTAGGAATTTTATTCACTTTCTCACTAAACAACTTTCCTAACAAATTAAATCTTTGGATTCACTAAACTTACTTTATTTCGGTTCAACACACCTTTACCATTTACTCGTCTTTAGTTCAATAGACCTTCGGAAAGAGGATTTAAAAGCAGTTTTAGACTTGAAAAGCTTATTTCCTTTTCGGACTAATGAACCGCCGGAGTAACGAATTTATTTTTGTTTTTCGGATTAACAAATCTTCCTGGATAACATATCTTTTGTATTTTTTTTTTAACTAACAAATTTGGGAAGTAAAAAACTGTTCCCAACATTTGCTGCAAGGAGGGAAAGAAGGAAAGGAACGAACGGAAAGAATTCGTGCATCGCATCTGCTACTTTCAGCCAATGTTCTTCCTATAGTGGGCTTCTGTCATAACTTAACCAACTGTTTCTTAAGAGAAAAAAAAGTCCGTACGAGACATGATTACAAGAGATAATAAATGGTTATACGTGATCTTTGAAGACCAGCTCGTGGCAAGTACAACTACCTGGGCAGGCGGGGAATGCATCTGACCAGGCTCCGTTCTCACAGCACGTTAATTCAATTCCTCCAGTTGGAGTGTATCCGGGCTTGCTACATGAGAAGATACACCCCTGGTCGCAGTCTCTACTGTCGCCTGGAGCACATGTACTCTTCATCATAACAGAATACGACGGTACTGTGCACGGTTTCACTGCAGTGTCATTGTAACGGATAAAAATAATTATTCAGATTTTACCCAAGCAGCTAGAGATTGTTTGAACTGTCGTTTGTCAAACTACTGACGTCAATAACCTTTATATCACATTGGCGAGGATTAGGATTTAAGTGGTTAAAATTCCATTCTATTCATCTTTCTTTATTCTGTAAATAAAGAAACTGCTTTGATACTCTTATGACATTAACATAATGTTGATTGTGTGTAAATGCAATCAATCTAATCATCAAAGTCATAGGGGATTCGAATCTTTATCATTTGAGTACCCCATATTATCATCTCCTATTTCACAATAGCTTCTGTAGGATCGCAAACGTACCTTTCAGAATATTTTGCCTTGTAAGGTAATCAACCATTCCCGAATTCAGGATTTGCCATACTTCCTCCAAAGAGTGCATGTGTCTCACGACAATTTTTAACCCAGTACCACCATCCTCCGCGAGGCCATCGTAAACCCAAGGATCTGAGATGTCGTGGAAGCGCCCTTTGGCTTGGAATTGAAAGTGGCGGCAGCATTTTACGCCCTGTGAAGAAGGAGGCAAAGTACAATGCTAATCTAAGGTAAAGCTTTTAAGAAATTAATGAATAGTAGACACATCACTTGAGAAAGATTAGTTTTTGATATTTCAGAAATCAATGTAATTCTTAGCAGATGACTTGAATTTTTATGCGATAGATTCGTTTTTAAACAGCGATTATTGAAAAAAAAAGGTTAAGTTACTCTTCGGACAATCTGGATAGTCACCTTATATCATTTTTTTTTTTCGTCATTATCAACCAAATACAGGTTCCGTTCATCACACATCACACTAGAGATCATTTTCTTGTTTTCTCTCTTTTCATATAATAAATGTTTGAGCTCTCTAGACGAGTCAGTATTGCTTTAGCAGCTACCTTTTTGACTTTACTCAAGAAAAGTGATATAGGACATATCGCTTCAGAGGTATAAATGTCTACACAGAATGACCTTTGTAACTTCGAAAAATATGCGTCTTGCTTAGCCACTTTTCCTTAAGAACTAGACAGAAAAAGGTAGAATTCCAATACTGTTCTTTTCATGCCAGATCTTGTTGAAATGTCAGGTTTTCCATCCCTTTGATATTCCTCTAGCTTAAGTAGACATCTTGAACGTATTGAGACGTTTCAACTTTATATCATCGCATTTGTATTCATATTTAGCTTTTGTCGTTTCAAATAGATAATAAGAGAGGTCAAAATATTTCCAGGTCTTAAACAAAGAAATCACGAGGGACCTATGCTTACGTGGAACATTTATTTTACAAATGACGCACATAATTTCGACACTTACAGAAGACTCATGAATAATAGAGATTTGGTTTTCAAACTTCTCAATGGTCTCTGCATATTAAAAAGAAAATAGAAACATACGGAAAATTAGTCAAACTACTTTTCAAGTGTTGCTAACTATCTGACGCAAACATTTATAATTAATAGACATTATAACCATAAGTCAGTCATATGCCTGTCAGCGATAATATGATGAAAAAAGTAACAACAACAACAAAATGATGAAGACTTTTACAAGGGCAGAACAATCCTGGAGTTGTTCTTTCTTGGGAGAACATTTACTTGGAAACAAATGGCAAGAAGCGTATTCATTGCCTATTCCTTGGTCACTTCCACCCTTATATTTGTGACTTATCACTATACGTCACACACAAAAAGTCACAAAAAGAGAAACTATCGAGGAAGGCGATTTGACAAAGTAATGAGTTGAGCTTGTTTAAATATCGAAAGGTTCATTTTTTCATTTACTAATGTATGCTTGAGCTGGACTATATAAATGACATAAATTTGAAGAAGTGGGATATTTTTTTGTTTTACAATGAATCTTTACAGTTTGGACTGACTACCACCTTTTAAACTCTAAAACTGATTTCGTAATAATGTGTCTATCTTGTAGTATTCATTCAAATCTATTCTGCAGAGTTTTTTCCTAAACAATGTGGAATTGATGACGGGTAAACTATCAAGTAAGGCGATTGGATAAAGGAGTAGTGAGTGGAGCTTGTTGAAAATATCGAAAGGGTTACATTTCAAAAACTATTTTTTACTTGAGCTGGAATATATAACATGAACTTTGGGGATATGGGACACTTTTTGTTATAGAAAGGACCTTTGCAGTTTGGACTGTCTGATTTCATTTAAACTCTGTCAGTGATTTTGTAATAGCTATGTCAATCTATGTGTTAGCATACTTTTCAAATGTTATTATTTTTTCCCAGGCTCATTTTTTTTTCTTTTTCTTTACAACGTTGGATAAACCATATATCAGTGAAAATCTTTTCAGAGCCTCAAAAAGTATTGAACCCTGTCAAAGTGGAAAGTCTGTGTTGGAGAGTGTAGCATCCTCTTCTCAGGACCGGTTAATATCATTTCATCTGCCAACAGGCAATATTGGCGATAATAAAGATAAAGTCACAGGATGTTATGGAAGATATGTTTAACAGTAATCAATGTTACAGTAACTTTTCCACTCATTCGGTCCCACTCCACAGGGAACCCGCACAGAAGTAAGGCATTATTACAAAAGCAACAGGTTGGGTGGACCTCCTACCTTCGTCTGTAACGTATCCCTCTGCACCCCAAGTGATATCTGTGAAAAAGAATCAGAAAAAGAAAAAGATATCTTTGTTAACACAAAGGAATGTGTATACGTGTGATCCTGCATCACAAAACCAACAAAAGTCGCCAGACAGCTTCAGAAAGAGCTGACTTTAAGTTTTTGAGATGATTTATAACTCGAATTCAAATGGGCTCCCCAAACCTATATAATTGGAAGGAAAGCACCTACTCTGGAAAAGTATGTACTGAGCACCATGCTGAGAAAAGATGCTATGCAATGAATGAAACATAAGAAATGTAAATCTTCATATCAATAATAATGACGTGATTAAACCACGACAAAACACTGGCTACGAAAATATCGCTGGTTCAATGTAAAGACCACGCCTGTCTAATTGTAGGGAACAAAATTCAATTAACTACTCCTGTTGCAAGTGTATTTAACTTACCCAACGTCGTCATGAGCAGCACCGCGATTTGGAGTGACTTCAACTTTGCCATAGTAACTCCTAGCTCTAATGTGGAAAAGAAGATATAGATTGTGTTTTATATCATTGCATATATATATATATATATATATAATATAATTTTTTCAGTATATGCTACCCACAATGAGGCACTGCATGCGTTTGGGAAGTGAATTATCTCTCGCACTATATATATATATATATATATATATATATATATATATATACATATATGTATATATATATATATATATATATATATATATATGTATATATATCTAATTAGATACAGGGCTCGACACTAACGGTGACCCGGTGGCCCGGGGCCACCAAAAACGCACATCGGGCCACCAAAATTTCAGAAATGAAGACTTTGGTGGCCTGATCGGGCCACCAAAAAAGGACGGATGTTTGCCTTTGGGCTACCAAAAATAAAAGTTAGTGTGGAGCCCTGATATATATATATATGAATGTATATATTATATATATATATATATATATATATATATTAATATATACAATTTTGTAGATATATGGATGTTTATATACATATGTGTGTGTGTGGGTGTGTGTTCATCTTGGAACTCTCCACGTGTTGGACTTCGAATGTTGTAATCATAAGAAGAACGAGTCTCAAATACGCCATGGATCCAAACAAGAAGGTTTTTTTTTTTATTTTACAAAATGTTCAGCCAGCCTCAGGCCTTTGTCAGTGTAGTGTATACTAGGACAATGGTAAGTTTTTGCAAATATGAATCATAACAACATAACATCATAATAATGCTCTCTCTCTCTCTCTCATATATATATATAATATATATATATATATATAATATATATATATATATAATATATATATATATATATATATATATATATATAATATATATATACATATATATATAATTTATTTATTTATTTATTTATTGAAACATATTAATACAAGATAAAAACGATCAGCTAAGAGCTGTTTCACATCGAAGTCCTGTGTAAAAACAATGCATTTTCCTGCACAGGGGATACTATAAAAGAGACACCATCAAAAAGCCAAAAAAAAAAAAAGAATCATTTTCAACAGATTTAGAACAAAAAGGACTGTCGGACTGGGATACAAATGCACAATTCGTTACAAAAAAAAAAAATGCTGAGTTTTGGAGTATATGCTGCCCACTATTCACACCAAACAGAATCAATAGGCCTACACACAAGACTGAAACACGCAGTTTTCAGCAACCCCATTTATACAGCACCAGGCACTCAGTCAAACCTACAGTTCACACACGGCACACTCAGTTACATACATACACACACGCACACACACATACACACAATTACATACGCACACGCACACTATAACAGACACACGCACACGCACACCATCACAGACACACCACTCACGCCCATACACAAAACTCACTCGAGCACACACTCGCACCACATGCAGTGATACAACACAAGTTCACATACATGTAGGCAAATATACTCACACAAACAATGCACACATACATAATACACATTCAACAGAAACACAACGTAATAATATACAATAATACTACACTGGCGATGGCATTATACATGTACATAAACGTGTCAAAAAATGCGACACAACAATCTCCATTTCTATGTATAGGCCTACTGAAATACAGAGATGAAATATGGTAGGTGACTGATAAAAAATGACTGCCCGGCAGTTCAAAATAATCATTATAACAATTAATCAATCAATCAAAGAAAAAAAGAAAATCATACATAATGAAATATCCAAGGAATCCCCATGCAGGAAAAGCTCACAAAATTCATATAAAGGAAAAGAAGTTTACAATCAGCATTGAATATACAAATACACGACATAGGCAAAATAAAAATGTAGTGACGGCTGTATGCATACATTTCAAATCATTGAATAACTAAGAACTGCTATTTCACAATGTATGTTTTAAAAAAGGTACGTTTATAAAACCTTTTAATAGTCAAAAGAGTTGGTGCATTTTGCAATTAATTATTCAGTGGGAAGAGACTTCCAGGCAATGGAGCCCGAGCATCTGAAAGATTGTTTAAACATTTCATTGTTTGGCTTCGGTAATACTACATTTAACGAATTTGCATTTCTTGTGTTTAGGCCATGTCTATCAAAATACATTTCTACTTCATTGCAAAGCCTGACTGGTGCTGTATCGTGAATGCATTGATACATGAGCATACAAAGAAAATAATCATGTCGGGTTTCTAGGTTTTGCCATTTCAATTGCTTAAACAATTCAGTCACGCCGCGATATATCACCATAGCCAAACTGTGTGGAAACTACACGGACAGCTCTTTTTTGAATGCGTCGGATAGATTCGCGATTTTTTGCGGAGCAGTTTCCCCACACAGAACAAGCATAGTCAAAACATGGTTGAATGGTAGACTTGTATAGGATGTTAAGTAACTGAGTGTCAAGGGTGCTACTAAGTCGTCGTAAAGAAAACACTTTATATGCTAATCTTTTACACAGCTGTTTTACATGATTATCCCAAGTCAAATGACTGTCTATGTTAACACCCAAATATTTTACACAATCGACTTGTTTAAGTCTGGTTCCATTTAGATTTACATTTAAATCCTTTATGATAGGTTTAAAACGTGAGGATACAACCATTACATTTGTTTTATCAGCATTAATTTTCAATCTGTTATTTCTATACTAGCTATATATTTCATCAATACAGGCTTGAAGCCTTATTTCAACATCATTCACATTTTCCCCATAGCTGTAGATTGCAACGTCGTCAGCGTATATATTACAGATACCTGAATTAACACTCTGAGTGATCATTGATAAAGAGCAAAAAGAGTATGTGTCCAAGAACTCCACCTTGAGGAATTCCTATTGTTACTTTGTTTTGCTTTGATAGCTTTCCATTCAAACATACTGCTTGTTTCCTTCCTTTTAGGTAACTCTCAAACCAGCATAATTCAGTGCCATAAACTCCATGATATTGCAATTTCAAAAGTAATAATTCATGTGAAATTGCATCAAAACATTTGGATATATCTAGGAAACACACTGCCACTACTTCACGGGCATTTAAAGCTAGAAGCCAGTAATCAATTACTCTGTGCAAACATGTAACAGTTGAATGATATTGTAAAAATGCTGACTGTTCAACAGAAATCAGTTCATGATGAAGTAAATAAGAATTGAACTGCTTTTGGACAAATTTCTCAAGAATTTTTGCAACGTGAGAGACAACCAAGATCGGTATGTAATTTGACAAAACTTCTTTATCTCCATTCCCTTTGTAGATAGGGGTGACACGGGCGAATTTCCAATCTTCAAATACAAGTCCACTCTTTAACGAACAATTAAAAATACCAGTCAAAATTTTAGATATATATAATGCTGCAATATTCAAAAGTTTACTATCTATATCTAAAATATCTAAATTACTGTATTTGGGCAGTTCACGTAAAATTTTTAGTACATCATCCTCTTGTATATCAGAGAATCTAAATTCGTAAAGACATTTCGGGTTTTTTCCAACATAATGATGCATTATCAAAAGAATGAAAAATGTTCCGCCCAACATTTACAAAGAAATCATTCAATCTATCAGGACTTATTTCATTATGAACACTATTAAGACACTTCGAATTACCTGTGGCTCTATGTAATTCCTTCCAAAGTTTCTTAGGGTTGTTTTTATACGTTTCAGAAACTGATGCTAAATACACTTTCTTTGATTTACGAATTGCATCAGTGACAATGTTTCTTTGTTTCCGATATTCATTCAAAGAAAAAGCACATGTAGCCTTACGTTTAAGGTAATCTCTCTTATACATCATACCAACAATTTCTGATGTTATCCATGGATTATATCTATTCTTTATTTGATTATATTTAATTGGTGCATGTTTATCACAAATTTTCAGAAATGCATTTATCCAATTTTGCCAAATATCATCACAAATAATTTGAGATGAAAAATCTTGATGATTTGTCAAAACATCACAGTTACATATATCATTGACAAAATCATCATAATTAAATTCACTGTAATCTCTGAAACGGGCCAATTTATGGCCTGAGTTTCTAGCTGAGCACTTAACACACGTGAAAATCATGTAATGATCACTTAGCGAGATCTGTGCAACATCAGTTATAATATGGCTGTCAGGTATTGTAGTAAGTATAAGGTCAATACACGATGAAGGGGAGGCGGTAACACGTGTCGGCTTGTGGACAAGCCGATGTAAAGAGAAAAGACATTCTAATGCATGGATTGGTGAGTTATTTCCACCACTATAATCAACATTAAAATCACCCAAAATAATAGATTCATTGTTATCCATTAATAATTTCTCAAATATATTGGTACATTATTATTTCAAAAAACTCATTTCCAGCATTAGGGGGACGGTATATGCAACTTACCAATAAATTCATTTTCTTACGTTTCAGTTCAATTAATATGTGCGTGTGTGTGTGTGTGTGTGTGTGTGTGTGTGTGTATTCCCTTCAAATCCAGATATCACACAACCACAATATCATGGTTTGAATATTGATAAGGATTACGTCAAGGCGCTTAACCAACTGTTATGTGCGTTCTACTCCAGGTCAGTCATAATTCTCGATAAATTATTTATGACTGCTAAAGAAAAGTTATTTTTGAGAATTGCAACTCACTTAGAATAAAATTTTGAACATTTTTCAATTCCTCTCAGCAGTCTGGCTTGACTCTCATCGCTGTACTGAAAGTCAGATCATGTTTTGTCCAACGGTCACCCTGTTGACACAGAGAAGTTAACACCATTTTTTCTTCATTAGATTTGAACAGTTGTTTAAATTGTTGATGTTTCTTTGTAATAACTACGCCGACAGATACTTTGACAATCAAGAGGGAGTGTCATCAGGGTAAAAAACATACATTTTGAAATGTTGTTTATGGTATATGGAGCGGGTGGGGAAGTATTCTTGTTGCCAGGTGGTGTTGTTGAAAGCGTATGGAGTGTTTAGAAGGAGCTTCAGGGTGATATATATTTCACTTTAGCTTGCCATGATAACATCAAGATATTTTAGTCTGGTAGGAATGGCGGGTCCCCATGCACCCTCCGAACACATTTTTTTAACTTACTTTTTTTTAATCCTTAGGGTGTCTAGTTAATGATTTTTGTTGTTCCCAAGAAAAAATCGTGTCCCATGGGGGTCATTGGCGGTCATCTTGGCAGCCATCTTGAATTTTCATGGAAAATCAATAATTTCCCTAACTTTTGAACTACACGTCATAAGATTACAAATAAAGCATTTCTTCAGAGTAAATGTGGCATGAGGAATCGATTAAAATGGTTATTTACATGATTAAAGCAAGTTTGAAACAAGAAAAGCTTAAAAATATGAAAATTTCAGTGTCATTTACACCGAAAAATACCCAAAATAGTTTTACTTTTGAATTACAAAACATACAGGGACCAATTTCTTCAGAGTTAATACGGCATGAGGAATCGTTTGAGATCGTTATTTGAATCGTTATTTGCATGATTAAAGCAAATTCCATACAAGAAAAGTCCAAAAATGCGAGGAAAACCAGAGTTGTTTACTCTAGAAATTGCCCAAATAGTCCATATACATACATGACAATCGCATACCTCATAAGAGTGACTAACCACTTTGTCTTAACAGTCTTGTAGGAATGTCGGGGGGGGGGGGTCCCATGCATCCTCCATTTTGTATCCCTTAGGGTGTCTATTTGATGATTTTTTTTTTGTTTCCAAGTAAAAATCGTGTCACATGGGGGTCATTGGCGGCCATCTTTGATTTGCGGGGAATACTTTAATTTCTATAACTTCTGAACTTTCCGTACAAGGACAACTAAAATATTTCTTCAGGGTAAATGTGGCATGAGGAATCGATTCAGATGGATATTTACGTGATTAAAGCAAGTTTGATACAAGAAAAGTCCAAACATGCCCCCCCCCCCAAAAAAAAAAAAACAAAACAACAACAACAAAAAAACAAAAAACAGTGTCGTTTACTCTGGAAATTTCCCTGATAGTCCATATACATACATGACAATCTATACGTCATAAGAGTAACTAACCACTTTGCCTTAATAAGTCTTGTACGAATGGGGGATCCCCATGCACACTCCTTTTTGTAACCCTTATAGGGTGTCTATCTAATGATTTTTTTTTTTTTTTTTGTTTCCAAGTGAGAATCGTGTCCCATGGGGGTCATTGGCGGCCATCTTGGATTTGCGAGGAAAATCGGTAATTTCTATAACTTTTGAACTTCACAACATACAGGGACAAATATAACATTTCTTCAGGGTAAATGTGTCATGAGGAATCGAGTGAGATAGTTATTTACATGATTAAAGCAAGTTTGATACAAGAAAAGTCCAAAATATGAAAAATGTATTGTCGTTTACACTGTAGAGTACCCAAATAATCCGTATAATCCATGACAAACTACTTCACACTGAAAGTGACTTAACACTTTGTCTTTAGATCATATAGCTCAAATATGTTTTTTTAAGAAAAAAAAATTCAACATAATCTTCAAAAAAAAAAATTACTCCAAGCATTTTGACGCCTCACCTAATAAAATCAAATAAATTCAATATATCAAATAAATTCATATGCAAATGCCCCTTAAATAGCAGATCAAAAGAGGTGAAGATACAAATTTTGATCACAACATGTGAAAGTGACTAATCGACAAAAATAAAACCTATAATGAAATTGAACACTTTTTGTGTGCATTCTATTTCATTTAATTTTGTATTTGAAGAGTTTGAGTTAGGGTATTTTCATAAAAGCAATGACTGTGCCAAAATTTGTCAAATTCAAGAATTTAGGTGCCAAAATGTTATCATTTAAACTTATTTAAGAATCAGTTAAAAGTGGTTAATTCAAACGTGTTTGTTTAAAGTCTTTCTGTCTGAAAATAAACATATGAATTTCACTTGACAGCTAGAAATCCACTCTGTGAATAGAGACTGCTATATCAATGTGGATTGCGGCAACTGATTTTGGAATATTTGCATACAAATCGCTATTGCGCTTACATTTTGTATTATATTTCAACAAAAGAAAGTTCAAATTGTTTGAAATTAACTTTTCTTTCAAAATCTTTTAAAAGTTATCTGATACAAGACACAATATTTAAGCTATGATCAGAAGACAAATTGTTTCGTTACATTTTGTGACTTTTGTATATGTTTTTCATGCAGTATGGAATTAACGTATATCGAAAAAAGTAACACAATATGACTTCACATTGTCTAAAGTATTCTGAATTGTCATCCTGTGCAATTATACAATCCACAGAAATGGAAAGCGATATGTTAACTTTTGGTTTCACACTTCTGTACTTTCCAGTCATCATCAAAATTGTAATCACTGTCTGGCTGCTCCTCTTCATCCTCCATCTACGCAGTAATTTTCTGAAGCAAGTCAATGAGGAAAGTGGGAAGGATAGGGCCACTTGACCACACCGATCCATGATACCGAAGGCTGTCTTCTTCCACCCTTGTCCATGATCAAAGGGGTTAGCGCACCAGAGGATTGGCTGGTCAGCTCGCTTGAAGATGGCAAGGTGGTGGTTCACACATTGAAAGTGTGGGATAAGGTTGCCTCTGCCAGGTGGGAGCATGGATGAATCCTTTTGATTTGGTCATCAGTTGCTCGCCCTCTCCCACCATCTGCTTCAGCATGATGCTGCTGACGCCATTAATAGACTTCTCCCGGGCATTGCTATACATTAAAGGCATGTGAATGCTTCAATGTCATCTGTCACCTCTGGTTCAACAGACCACCCATCACCAAGATTTGTGAGGAAAAAACAAACAAACTGGCACATTATAAAGTCATATTTTAAGATTTCAGTAGTGTTTGAATATGTAATACTGTAATACTGAGCAACTTAGGCCTACTAGATTTCAGTAAAATACAGTGTACTTCTGAAATTATGATATCAGACTACTCTCACCTGAATGCTGTGTCGTACATGGGGTGGCCTTGTAGATTCTTTAGGGGTCCAACTTTGCCCCACCCTTGAAGGCACTTTAATTGTTACATCTTCCCCTGTAAACACATAACAGTCCAAGTATTGTGGTACAGTAATCAGCTCCCTCTGATTCTGTATTCCAGTTCACTGACATTCACAATCTGGCAATACTTGACAGTCCGTTTATTAAGGAAGATACTACCTTGTAAAAGTGAGGGCGATGGATTAAGCATGGAGCAAGGGGATCAAGAAAATGTCTGTGTCTTGAGTCCTCACCAAAGCTACCTTGTACCCAAGCTTAGCGGCGCACTTGAGGTAGAGCACTACCCTGATGTCCGTCTCCTCCTGGTTAGACAGCCGCTCATGGATATCGCGTATCGTCTCCTGGAACACGTCATTAGGGAGCTTTAGATTTTAGACGCGCGGACGTTCAAAGGAAAAAAACATGATCTGAGCTTGCGCAGTAGCGCGCGTAAAGTCAATCTATTTTCAGCTTGCGTCGCCTGAGTTGTTTACTACGCGTACTGGGCTATTTTCACGTCCGCACAGTTTGCGACGTAGAGAGCTTCTTCATGCACTGATCATATGGGGGCGCGATTTTATTTTTTATACGTTGCGTCCCAGCGTAATCTAAAGCTACTTTTCCACACGACGCAGGGAGAGGAGAACGTCCAGCGTACTCGTCGTCTCAAACGTCCGCGCGTCAAAATCTAAAGCTCCCTATTGTGTAATCGAAAGAATGTAACAGAAATCACATTCTCTGAAGCTCAAGTGATTCCTGTTACATTCTTTCTGTTCACACAATGATGCATCTCAGGAGACAATAATTAGCTCTATCCATGAACTGCCGTCTAACCAGGAGATGGACACCAGGGCAGTGCTCTACCTCGAGTATTCCACTAAGCTTGGGTACAAAGCAGCTGTGGTGAGGACGCCAGACACAGACATTTTCTTGATCTTCTTGCACCATACTTACTCCGTCACCCTTACTATCTTCCTTGATAAACGGACTGGACATCGAGCATTGCCAGATTGTGAATGTCGGTGAACTGGCATACAGAATCAAAGGGAGCTGACTACTCTACCACAATGCTTGGACTACATTGTGTTTACCAGGGAAGATGTAACAAGTGCCTTCAAGAAATAGGGGCAACGTCGGACCCCTGAAGAATCTACAGTACAAAGCCACCCCATGTACCACACAGCATTCAGGTGAGAGTAGTCTGATAACATGATTTTACTGAAATGTGGTAAATTGTTCAATATTACATTATAATAAACACTGCTGAAATCTTAGAACATGACTTTATTATGTGCCAATGTTTTTGTCCCCCTCATAAATCTTGGTGATGGGTGGTCTATAGAGCCAGAGGTGACAGATGACATTGGAGCGTTCGCATGCCTAATGTATGACCATGAGGCCTGGGAGAAGTTTATTAACAGCAGCATCATCCCGAGACAGATGGTGGGAGAGGGCGAAAAAATGACGACCAACTCTAAAGTGGATTTCTCTATGCTCCAACCCTGAAGAGACAACATTATCTCACATATCAATTTTGTGACCAATCTCCTTGCCATCTTAAAGAGAGCTGACCAACCAATCTTCTAGTGATCTGTATATGACCCCTTTGATTCTGGACAAGGATGGCAGAAGACGGTCTTCGGTATCATGGAGCCACTGTGGTCAAGTGGCCTTATCTTTCCCACTTCCTTCATTGACTTACTTCAGAAAATTACTGAGGAGATGAAGGAGAATGAAGAGGAGGAGCCAGACATTGATTACGATGACGGTTTATATGTTAATTCCGTGATTCATTGAAAGCATATACACACGTCACAGATGTAATAAATCACTTTGTCTTTTGATAATATCTTAAATGTTGTCATATATCAGACAACTTTTAACAGAATTTGAAAGAAAACTTAATTCCAATCAATTTGAAATTTCTTTTGTTGACTTTGAATACAGAATGTAAGCACAAAAGTGAGTCATATACAAATATCCCTAAATAAAAGTAGCAGCAATCCACATTGATATAACAGTCTCTAATCACAGGGTAGATTTCCGGCTGTCAAGTGAAATTTTTCTCTTTTTAAACAAACATACGTTTGAATGAACTGCTTTTAAAACCTAACTTTAAATAAGTTTAAATGAAAACATTTTGGCACCTAAATTTTTGAAATCGACTGAACATTTTGGCATAGTTATTGTTTTCTTGAAAATTACTCAACTCAAACTAGTTTTGAATACAAAATGAAACGAAATTGAACGCCCACAAAAGGTGTTAAATTTCATTTCAAGTTTTATGTTTGTCTATCAATCACGTTCACGTGTTGTGATCAACATTATTATGTGTGACCTTCTTTGAACACTCATTCTAAGGGTATTTGCATATGAATTGCCATAGTGCTTACATTCTTCATTCGATTTCACCAAGTGAGGGTCACAGTGCTTGAAATTGATTTCTCTTCAGATTCTATTTAATGTTTTTCATACAAAACAAAATAGGCCTATTTGGGCAATGATCTAAAGACGAAGTGGTTAGTCACTCTTGTGAGGTATGCAATTTGTCATGTATGTAGCATGAAATATTTGGGCATCTCCAGAGTAACGACACTTAATTTCTTATATTTTTGGACATTTTTTGTATCAAACTTGCTTTCATCATGTAATGTAAATTACCATCTCAATTGAATCCTCATGCTGCGTTTCCTCTGAAGAAATGTTTTATTTGTCCCTGTATGTTGTGTATAGTTCAAAAGTTGAACTATTTGGATACTTTTCGGTGTAACCGACACTGAATTTTTCAAATGTTTAGACTTTTCTTGTATCAGACTTATCTCAATCATGTAAAAAACCATCTCAATCGATTCATCATGTCACATTTACCCTGAAGAAATATTTTATTTGTCCTTGTATGTTGGAAAGTTCAAAAGTTATAGAAATTAATGATTTTCCTCGCAAATCCAAGATGGCCGCCAATAACCCCCATGTGACACGATTCTCACTTGGAAACCCCCCCCCAAAAAAATCATCAAATAGACACCCTATAAGGGATGCAAAAAGGAGGGTGCATGGGGATCCCCCATTCCTACAAGACTATGAATTGATTAAGTGGTTAGTCACTGTTATGAGGTATGAGATGTATCTATGTCATGTATCTATATGGACTATTGGGCAATTTCTCGAGTAAACGACACTGTTTTTCTCACATTTTTTGACTTTTCTTGGATAAAATTTGCTTTAATCATGCAAATAACTATCTCAAATGATTCCTCATGCCTTATTTACTCTGAAAAATGTTTTATTAGTCCCTGTATGTTGTGTAATTCAGAAGTAAAACTATTTTGGGTATTTTTCGGTGTAAATGACACTGGAATTTTCATATTTTTAGGCTTTTCTCATGTTAAAACTTGCTTTAATCATGTAGATAACCGTTTCAATCGATTCCTCATGTCACATTTACCCTGAAGAACTGCTTTATTTGTAATTTTACGCTGTATAGTTCGAAAGTTATGGAAATTAATGATTTTCCCTGAAAATCCAAGATGGCTGCCAAGATGGCCGCTAATAACCCCCATGGGACACGATTTTTTCTTGGGAACAAAAAAAAAAAATCATTAACTAGACACCCTAAGGGTTACAAAAAAGTAAGTTAAAAAAATGTGTTCGGAGGGTGCATGGGAACCCCCATCTCTACCAGACTAATTTGGCTTGATGACGCCTGACGAATAGAATTGATGGAAAATAATTCATTAGGAAACTAATATAATTGATTGTCATCATGATGTTTCACTTTTAAAGGAAAAAGCAGTTGAAAATTGCTAAAATACTTGTAGGGATAACTGGCAATATACTGTATGTCCCCCCCCCCCAAAAAAAAAGAAACAACAAACATATATATGTATATACACATATATATAAATATGTGTGTGTGTATACATATATATATATATATATATATATATATATATATAATATTACATATGTATATATATATATATATATATATATATAATATTACATATGTATATATATATATATATATATATATATATATATATATATATATACATGGGACCATCTGCAACGATATCTTTAAAAATAATGAATCAATCCAAGTATAATTTCCAGGATTTGAAACTATAACTTCTTACATACATCTTAACGAAAATTCCGTCCGATTTACTTCAGTGGTAAGAGAAAAATGAGGACCTTTGTCAAGTATGTCAGGAATCCCTTCTCTCCAAGTTCTCTCCATTATGTTCACAGATTAATATGCAGTTCCTAGAGCACCCAGTGCTAAACTTGATAGGAACAGACCCAGTGGCGGATCCAGAGTGGGTTGCAGCGGGCTCGCGCCCCCTCTTTATTTCTTGTTAAAACAACAAAAAAGAAAAAAAAAAGAAAAAAAAAAGAAAAAATGACCTGAAACCCACAAATAGCACCAGAAATAATATTGTTTGCGCCCCCCTCCCCTTTACGGAAATCTTGGATCCGCCCCTGCTGACCCATGACGTGCCTTTCTCTTTGACAACTTAACCAAGGTAAATGTTTTTTTTTGTACAATATATAAATAAGATGTTATATTTCTAGATCGTATAGTTGGCATTCAGACAGTTTTATTATACCGAAAGTTATCAAGGCGGAAATCCAATTGTATTATTTTTTTTTTTTGGACATACTGTACTCTAGAACATTTCAGTATTATTCGAAAAATGTAATTTTTGGCTGGGAAAGATGAGATTCTTTTTTCTTCCTAGAAAAGAAGGCTGGAGCTTCAATGTCAAAACATCGTACATAACACAGCTATCATCCTATCCAATATGTGCTCAAAGTAACACTAACTAAGACTATGACATAGTCTGTAAAAATTTGGTAAAGTAAGAATAAGCGATTATGTCTGTGTAAACTCTCTTTTTCTGCATAATACCACACAGTACGTGGTCATGGTGGTAGGGAAAAAGTAGTAGAAATGCAGGCGTGTCTTCATTTTTCACTGTTATGATTTACATAATTATATGAGTCAAAATTTTTCCGGTCATCTCACTGTCAGTGTGGAGCTACTGCCTATAAGTACGTGTATTTAAAATCGAATAAATTTCTTTTGTTTGTTCGTGACTTTTCGTGATGACAATCTTAGTTTTCTGAAAGAAACGTGCAATCAAACTTGGAATATATTTGACGGGACACTGCTCTCCGGGAAATGTAGGAGACAAACGTCAATACACCCGCAGTCATATTAACTTTAGAAAACAAGACGTAATTACAGAATTGATTGCGTCAGTATCCTACCAACTGGCCAAAAAATGTTTAAAATGCATTTTCTCTCTGTGTTTGTGTGTTATGGGTGTGATTGCTCTCAAAAATCACTTAGGGCATATGACAAAAAAAAAATGTATGAGTGTATACCATAGCCTCATAGCTTAACATTTTACCCTGTTTCTCGATGCAAAGCTGAATTCATTAATTTAGAATGAAACGATCCCAGATTTCGCATAACGTAATTCAAATATTATGATCATTATCATTAAAGACCTACAAATGTTCTTTTTTTTCAAAAATAAAAACCCCTTGAATTTTTTTTTTTTTAAGAATTTAACCACCACTCCTTTTTTAACGATTACGTTTACACTATCGTCGTTGTGTTTATTTCTGGGCTTATCAAAAAGTAAAAGTTAATTTGATTTTCTTACAATGGAATCCAATTTTCTTTGCCCACTTTTCCACTTATGTTTAACTTTGATAGTATTTTTTTTCTACATGACAAAGCAATTCTAAAATAACTTATTATAAGAGACCACTAACTGTTTAAACTGCGGAATCCTTCTAGGTTCCTTGCAAAGTTATAGTATGGTAGTTTTTGAATCCCCAAAGGATGTAAAGGGAATAATTAATTCTTCTAACAACTTATTCGAATAGAACCTTTCCTTTAAACATACGTGTTAAGGTGCTACTGGAGAAAAACGTTAACGGTGAATGATGTTTCGACAACTTATTACCTTATCTTGAATCAATTCAACAAACCTATGGCGTCATCATTACTTTGGATAAACTTGACACTGTTTCTGGATGATCAAAAAAGGTCCATCACGATTTAATACTGTCATAGATTTTATTGGTCACTGTTGCGGACCATTACGTTTAGTGGATCTTATTTGTTTGCATGACCCCGTTTACAGTGAATGAAAAGGCCGGGCTCCGCCGCGGCCGCGGCCGGCTTTCATTTCAAAATATTGAAAGGTTCGAATGAATAGCCCGGTCCGAGCCCAGCACAGTTAACGGACAGAATTGCGGGGCTCGGCCCCGTAATTTGAGGCCGGGCTCGGCCGCGGCTTGGCCGCGGCTCGGCCCAGCCTCGCACTGTAAATGGGGTCTATGGCACAGCCTTTGGTGGTCATGATCTCGTTTGTTATATAACTGAGAGTATCGGTCCTGTAACCGTCATAGGCTGCGTTTATCATATTTCCCCTGTTTAAACGGCTTTCAAAAGCTGTTTCCAAAGCCCTTTAGAAACGGCTTCCAAAATAGTTGCGTTTATCAACTCTTTGTGAACATGATAACTGGCCTGTCACTGCACAGCTGCATTGCGCAATTCGACCCGGGGAGAAGCGGTCAATTATTAAAAGGCGTGCATGGTTTGTAACTGCAGTACAAAGCCGTTTCAAAACAGCTTTGCGTTTACAGTCAGTCCGCAGCACCCGATAATTCGCTCGTATTTATTCAACTCGTATGCAAGCCCGCTTTAGGCTTGCATACGTAATGAGCTGCGTAAGGGGATTTTGTCCTTGGGCTTTCGGCTACAAAAATACACCTTATGTTCACAAATTTGGTATCAAATTCAAGGAAAATATGTAAACTATCGTCGCATGTTACTCAAATTATTGTAAATGAAAAATATCATAGCGTAATTTGAGCTTGAAAAATGATGAAAAAAGTAATTCGTGCAGTACACTTTCAAGACGTCAAAAAAATACCAAATTCACCTTGCGTCTCAATGAAAATGCTTTATTTGGTAGTGCATCTCCTAATCTTTGTATCCATGTAAATATCTTGACAATTTGTTGCTTAATCCGGTCAGGAACCAGTGAAATATACATCGATGTCAGTGCTGATCAGCTTGAAACCGTGCAATCTCAAGAGTAAGCTCTCTCATTGGACAACGCCTGCACTCAGCGCTTGCATTACGTCATTATGCTGCTACATAACGGTTTCATGCCACTTGCGGTTTCTTGGCACGCGTGTAGTTCAAGCGCTGAACGCACGCACTGTCCAATGAGAGAGCTCTTTCGCACCACTGTACACTTTGTGCGGAGCATACTTCTGGCTTAGGAGTGAATTTTACAGACATTTCAAAACGGAAAAACTAGTATAAATCATGCTTGCGTCTCCTTGACTCCAATATATGATGAGTATCTAAGTTTCCTCTCTACGAAAAAGCCAAAATCAGAAACAACAGTTTCTTAATCCGGTCAGGAACCAAAAAAGAACTTTAGATGACAAAATCTTCCGTGAAAAGCAGGTAAAATTTACGCAAATTCAACTGATTATATTTAGTCATGATAAGATCCGATGTTATAGGCAAATTTAGTATCAAAATAAAGATCAAAGTCTGGAAAACAATTTACCGTGACTTGTAGCCATGACGAATGTATGTACAAGTCGCTACACTGTGAAAACCATAGCCCTATCAAAGTCTCGCAAAATCTCGCACGACGAGACACCTTTCGAACGCAAAGATCGTCAACGAGAGTGCTGAATAAATCTTGCCGGATCGGCTCATTAGCATACGTGCTGCGGACTGACTGTTTATGGGTGCGTTTATCAACTCTTTTTCTCGGCAGAAACAGGTTTTCCAAACAGCTTTCAGGGAATGTTTATGAGTTGATAAACGCAAAGCTGTTTTGAAAGCCCTTTCGGAAAGCCTTTTCGAAAGCTGCAAATTTGTGCTTTCCGGAACAGGTTCCCCAAACAGGTTTCCAGCAACCTGTTTCTAGAAGCCTTTTGAAGCGAGATAGAACGCAAAGTTGTTTTGAAACGGCTTTGTACTGCAGTTACGAACCATTCACGCCTTATATGACCTCTTCTCCTCGGGTCAAACTGCGCAATGCGGCTGTGCAGTGACAGGCCAGTTATCGTGTTCGCGATGAGCTGATAAACGCAACTATTTTGGAAGCCGTTTCTAAAGGGCTTTGGAAACGGCTTTGAAAGGGCTTTGGAAACGGCTTTTGAAAGCCGTTTAAACAGGGGAAAGATGATAAACGCAGACTATCTCGCTTCAAAAGGCTTCTAGAAACAGGTTTCTGGAAACCTGTTTAGGAAACCTGTTTTGGAAAGCACAAATTTGCGGCTTTCGAAAAGGCTTTCCGAAAGGGCTTTCAAAACAGGTTTGCGTTTATAAACTCGTAAAAGATCCTTGAAAGCTATTTGGAAAACCTGTTTCTGTCGAGAAAAAGAGTTGATAAACACACCCATAGATGAATCCGACTTCGGAGTACTGTACTTTATGGCCGTTGTCTGTGGGGCCGGCTTCCAAAAAAAAAAAAAAAAAAAAAAAAAATCAGTAGGTTATGTAATGAGCCAGGTGCATTGCTATTTCCTTGCATAAGTCCTATATGAGTCATAATTATGTAACTTATGGCGGCAATAACTGGGGCTTCCAAAGAAGAACAATGAAAGCACTTTCGATGGGTTATGCAATGAGCCAGGTGCGCCGATATGTCAGTGCATAAATTATCTTTTGTTAGGCATACCAGAAATCCCCGGGTAAACAATCACCATAATAGTAAACACTACCCTAACCGAATTGGTCATGACGGTCTTGTGCGGTAGTTTGGTTTGGTACCGGCCGATGTGGTCAAAACACTATTATGCAATCAGCCGCATTTTATTTTTATTTTGTGTCCACATGGCAATTTGCCTTGCCACAACTTTGATTAAAACGCATCCAGCTAAACAGTTTTACACACTAAAGATTTAACGTAAAAAGATGAAGATATGGACCTAGATAAAATGAATTATGAAACATAACAAGAACGGGGGGGGGGGTAGAGCTCCCCAGGGGGCACCCCTAATCCTCCGTATAGCAAACTTGAAACTACAGTCAACAATGCGCGCCTACTCATAACATTTGTATAAAAGCATGAATACTTTATGACCACAATGCAGGAGTAACTTGGTATTGTGTGTCGTTTGAACACAATATCCCCTCAAAATTCCCATTTTACTCATTTTCTCTGCACTATTTCTCAGTCTCCCCATTCTGTGGAACGTCAGTCAAGTATATCTCTGCATTTTGTTCCGAGGTCACGCTTTGGGCGAGGAAATTCGTAACAACTGCTGCTGAGCAAAAATATGCGTCGTTGCTTGTGTACACACCGGCGCTTATACCTTCGCAATATTATGAACACATAATGTCCTTTTTTTTGCACCTGGACAATTTTTAGTCAGTCTAAGGTAATTCAATGATATGTTGAGTGTTTGGAGGATCGTTTCTACATCAGTAGCCTACATTTTTGCTTTAAATAAAAAAAAGTGAGCAAAACCACGCATTACAACATATACACCACATCTTGAAAACATTCGGAGACGGGCAAAAAGGTTTTGATTTTATATAACGCTCTCCCTATCAGATTTAACATCTATCTAAACATAATTACGTAAATTGGCACACACAAAAATCTATACCACAGAGAGACAAGCACACTTTCGAAATCAATCAGTTCTGTAAAACTTAATGAAATAGAATGTTAATATATTCTTTGAATACACTTCATAATGGAGCCCTCCCGTATCAATGTGAATGCTGTTTCAAATGTTGGTTTCACACACACACACACACACACACACACACACACACACATACACAAAAAAAAACAACTTCAGACCTGTCCAAACTAATTTGTTTAAACGATTCTTTCCATAACTTTAGAATCCTCTTCGTTTTGAGATAAAAGTCAGCATAAAAGCATAATATCATAATGTGCTTGTTGCATTCCGGTGGCAAAATTTTGATTATTTCAAGCACATCAGGTTTATAATATCTTGATTATATACGCGTTTGCATCATCACGCTAATTATATGTGACTGTGCATCACAAAACGAACAAAAAAAAAAACGCACCCTTTGATTTCACGTGAGGACTTAAAAAGGGTGAAATGGGTCAACTGAGTGAATCTTTACTTTTTCATATTTTCTGAAAGAGCTATCCTTCTTCTATATTGTTCTATGATTTGGGATCACAACATGAATGGGAAAGTGTGTTTTCAGCAGTTTTTCTACATCCCTTTTTTTTTGGGGGGGGGGGAAATAGAATGATTATGGGCCCATTTCATAAAACTTGTCATCAGTGACAAGTTGTTATAGATGTGATAAGCTATTGAAATCCTTGCATCTGATTGGCTATGAGAGCAAATTTGTCATAGAAATATGGCATTTGTCACTGACGACAAGTTTTATGAAGTGTGATTAGGTATGTCTCAGAGTCCCCTTTTCATTTCTTTAAATCCTTCACACACTCTTCACTTTCAAGTCTAATAACTTTTGGAAAAATAATGTAACTGCTTTGAAAGTTGGCATTTAACATGGACAGAATATGTTAATAACACGTCCTCAATTTCAGCTTAATTTGATAATCCCTTCATTCTTGTTGTTCGGATAGTTTACATCCTGTATTTTGTTCCTTTCATTGCACAGTATACGGCTTGAATAGACCTTGTACTTCAGAGTCTCTTTTCTCAGTTCACACTTTTCTAGAGTGTGTGCTTTCTTTCCAATACTTAGATATGTTAAGGAAGTCCATTCAAATTGACTTATACATCAATATAAAGCTTAGAGACTGCTCTTTATGAATTAGCCCTTACCTAAAAATCCATGTCTAGCGACTTTTTGTTGGTTTTGTGATGCAGGGTCATATACATATAGGGCCTTCATATTGTCAACATTTTTTAAAAGTCACATCCACAATGTAGCACCTAAATCCTAGGTTGCCTCCTGGATTAAACAGGAGACACAAAGCACAGAAAAAAAAATATAACAACGGATTCCCGACACAGTATCGTGGGAAATGTACAGAATCACGTCTAAATATACGTGGCGTATTATTGAGTGTACTCAGCATTTACATTTACAATTACAGATACATATTCATGAACAATTAAAAAAAAAATCATACCAAAAAAAAAATGCAATATCTACTTCTTTAAGACATACATTTCTATCTACGTACTGCAATTTTGCCTCATTCTTCTGTTTTCTTCTTCCCTCTATTGATAGGTCTTACTAGCTCATTTTCTCTCAGGCAATCTTCACCTGTTTCCTTTTACCTTCCCCCTGCTGCACAACAACCCATCGTTTTCATTATCTCTCTATTCTCTCTTTTAACACCTTATCATTTCTTTTAATAAACTGCATTTCAATTTTCTCATTAATAAGCAAAGACCATTAGCAATACCAAATCTTAACAGTGACATCATCCAGCACCGTGTTCTAACAATAAGCCGAACCTAAACATCTTTTTTTTCCCTTGCGAAAGTATAGAGTCTAACATTTAAATAAAAATATATATACATTTGCGGGTAATAATGATATCATATGCTAACACCTCGTCTAACATCATCTAACATTGTGTAGTCATGATAAAAAACCTGACCCCATTTTTTTTTTTCAGTGTATGACAAATTTGGTCCAGGTGCCAAAGTGAGAATTTGGGCCCAACCTTGTTTTACCCTCCACCAAATGTTGTTGTTTTTTATGGTTTCAACTTATTTCGGGGGTGCTGAATTCGAATTTGGACAGTGCAACTCTTGCATCCTTGAGAGTTTTGAGGTATCTAAAATGACTGCCAAAATGGCCGCCAAAAACTGAAATTCCTGCAATTTTCTTTGCAAACGGTGTAAAATTGGACACAACGAAGTTGTATCGTATATCGAGTGTGCCGAGTCCGAATGTAGATGATGCAACTCTTGCATTCTTGATGTTTCTAATAAGATATAAAAAATTGCCGTCAAAGATTTAAATTCCAATATATTTCCATACAGATGATGGAAAGCCTCTGGTACACAGGTTGATTTCAAGAGCGTTGTTTATGGACATAATAAACGACATACGTTGAAATTACTGATATTCAATTGAGAGGGCCTGGACGGGGCCTTTCGGTATTTCCTGCTTGTCTACAAAGCTGAACATATGATAAAATCTTCAGTTATGGTACTCTGCAACGTTGCAACGCAGACACATTCATTGGTACTTAAGTTACGCGAGTACATTTTTCTAGGTGAAACAATAGGCGCTAAAGTTGGGAGGAAGAGAAATACAAATTACAATACAATGGCATTCTTCTTGATCGTAAAAGATGAAAAGCGATGACAGAGACAAGGCAATCCAAACGAAAACTTTATACTTACCGCATCTAATAGTAGAACTGCGAAGCACGAAGAGTGGTTGTTCGTACACTAGAGTATTATACAGATTGCATATTGTGATATATAAGAGGAGGTGACGTTCAATTATACACAGGAGATAGCAGTGCAATTTCAGTAGGGACTTCCCCCTGCTCCACTCCAGCGTGTCGCCATACAATGGGGTTTCACTTTGCCAGCATGTATGCTGAATTCGGCATCCCTATTTAAAGCCTTCCATTGAATTGCACGAAATGATAGAACGAATTCGACCCCCTCCAAGAGTTCAGATACACCGTAATCTTGTGATTTGAGTACTTCATACTGTACTCGTACCCGTTTTCATACGCGTACGAAGACGTTTATTGTCCAATGTTACTCCAGCATTGTACGAGGTGTTAATTATTCATCAGATAAAGATAATATTGTCAATGATGTACAAATTGTAAATAATGGCTGAATAGTGTTCAATTTAGTTGGAAGGGATTTGAATATGGAAGCATAAATCAGTTTCTTTAGATCCGTGGCTAACTTTCAAGTTAGGTTCCAGATTTTGGTCAAATTATAACCCTCTGTACAAAACGTAAATTTTTATGATGTGTATGTGCGTGTGTTTACAATGAACAATAGACATGTATATCACCTTTTTAGAGCTCTGCTGACTAGGCTGTTCCTGGTCTCTTGCTTCAGTGCACATGAATACTTTATTAATAATTCACGATGGATTGCCCCGAGCACTGCTAGTCTGAATTCATGCTAAATGTAAAATGCATGCACATGAAAAAAGTGAGCACATGCTTCCATCTGCTTGCATACACTACATTTCACGATGAATATAAGACTAGCTGTGATAGTGGAGTTCCCCATGAATGAATGATAAAGCATTCAAACCTGGCCATTCCAATACACACCAATACTCTTGAATTTAGTGAAACTGATTATGCCAATATTTTTAAATACCTCCAATAAAATTCAGTTATTGCCCATATCAGTGTCAGAGTTATCTGATGTACAGTTTTTGAACTATTAAGGATCAAAAGTGGGATTTTTTTTGTGACACCTAGTATGATAGCAGTCTTTATATTATGATTAGATTAAACATATAACTACTAGGGGACATACCACTGCAGTTTCCTGATGTAGGGTCCTACCTTTTTGTGATACATTGATGACAATGGTAAAACGCATCATTATCTTTAAACACTGTATGGGCACTTAGGGTGAAAAAAACAGACTTTCTGACCGCTAAACCAGCTGTAAACGTTGATTGTAGCTAGGATGCCCTCAAACACGAGGATACAGTATCCTATAACCACTGGATAACTTTAATTCAAGGATTCACTTTCTTAGCGCTGATAGAAAATCTCTAGGTGAATGCTCAAACCGTGCCTTCACAAAATGTGCTTGTATACCAGGCAGAATATTATTATGACTTCACAGCAGATACTCTGTATTGACCAGTGGCGTATCTAGGGAAAACGGCGCCAGGGGCAAGCAGAAAATTGCAACCGTAATTCCTGAAAAAGTGTTCAACCGCAACCCCATCCTGATAGGGGCTTGAAGAAAAGTCCACATGATATGCTTCTTCGAGCAGTTAAAAGGGGTCTTTTGAGGGTGATTTAAATGTGATAAACTTTGACGAGCGAACGCAGCGAGCGAGCCGAAAATTTTTGGTATTTCAGCTTACAAAACATGGAATTCCTTACTTTAATGCTGTAATTTGTGTGCTAGGGAAGGATGCGGTTGAAAGGAAAATAGTTTTTTTTTTGTTTTTTTTTGTCAAGCTGAAGATTAATTCGAATCATTTTTTTTTTCTGAGAGTGCAACGCATAAACACTTCTGGAAAATACTCTGTTGCTTAAACCACGTATAACATTTATAAAAATGTTTATGGTAGAAATGCCATTAGCAAAGTTTGAGAGAAAATTTGAAGCTTTGCAGTTACGTAAGTTTTACAGCGAAGCTATCATTTTTCTTGCAAATGACGTGTTTATAATTTTGTGCATGAAGTAGTCTTGGCGCAGACTCCTTTAAGACCAACAAGGGTTTGTGCCTGCAAACTAGCTTTTACCAATCCTTACCGAGGCCGAGACCTGTTCACAGGAAGAACAGAAACAAGGACGGAGGAAAGGTCGATAGCAAGGGAAGAAAAAAAAGATAGGATAGAAGCAAGGACTGAAGGAAAGGCGAATTATAATGAGCAAGCTCGGGGCGCGTATTTTGCTTTCAGTTATCAGCAACACTTGTCCCAAAAGGGAAGAGAGGTCCATCATATACATAACTTGCAATACTTGTAAGAGGTAAGCCTAGATGCCCTTTTAAAAATATTATAGTATGAAACGCATAGTTCTTGAAAGCATTCCCCAGGTTCAAAGATCGTTTTTCGTACAAGTCAAGCTTTGGACAGCTTACGACATTCCGCGCATAAAGGTTTAATTTTTTTATGATGGACGACTATTCGGTCCAGATCATATGTATGTATGTTATGTATGTATGTAATGTATGTATGTATGTATGTAGCATATATATATATATATATATGGAATTAATCAATTTGAATCATTGATAAAAAAAAATCACCGTATCGTCATACACCACGAGGAATGCAAAACTAATGATTTTATTACAAAACCAAAATGGAATATGTTGGTAACCATTGAGCTTGTCAGCATGTTTTAAACTATGCTCAGGAAACGAAACTATACTTTTTATTGAATCCTAACTTAAGCTGTATGTTCAAACGATACCTAATGAGGTTTTCATTCAGTATTTTATTCCATATCTCACTGTGGGTCATAGATATTCATGGAACTTGAATCATGATGGACGAAGAGGAAACAGACAAGAAAAAATAAAATTTTAGGACTACATTCTGCTTTTGGACATGCCTTTATTATGCAAAGAAAGTGTTACCGAAATTTGTACGCTTAATAATGGGAAAGCAGGTATTCGTGTTTGAAAAGTGCATTTATTCTACTCTTACGTAACCGCGTAACACGGAATCATATAATAGTCCTGCCATATCGCAATTCTAATGATATAAAAAATGCATTTACTTAACAATGACTTCATTAACAAACATAGTATAAATCACAAATTAGTGAGAAGTAAAAGAACATGATATTTGCTAGAAAAGAACCAGCAGTAGCAAGCAGGCCAGTTGAGGCCAGATTATCCAAAACAAAAGTAGAATACAGATGTCATTATTTACAGTTTTAAAGCACATTTTCAATATTCATAGAAGTAATAATGTATCATTTATACGCAAGGTTTCTTGTAGAATTACTGAAACGTCATTCGCTAAGAGATATTTCGTAACGATTTGATAAAAATGTTACTTGTGTTTTTATGGGTCATGTGGGAAACCTCTCCAAATTATCCTACATGCCATTGACATAGAATGTTAAATTTAATATTTTCAGATTTGATTTTTTTTTTGCTAGCTTTTCATCATGTTTTACTTGAGTCTTTAACAATAATAAATTTCAAGGCAATAATCATGGAACAGACTATAATGTGTTGGATCAAATCTCAATTAATGTGTACAATTCGCATTTTGTATGTACGTATAAATATTAGCAAATGGAAATTACAAAATAGGTTCCATGTAATATTGTGAATACATAAAGTTCCAGACGGGAATCATCAACGAATAATAGAAAACCGAAGTAATATGTGATTTTTGTTAAATAGTATAATTAAAGAACAGAGTGGATTTCAACACTGAAACTTGTGGAAAACTATGCATGTAAAAGCCAGTAGATAAGATATGGCATTTCCATATACATACAGAGATCGGTTGAGCTTGAGTTGGGTTTAATATGTAACCACGGTAAAAAAAAAAAGAAAGAAAGAAAAGCTTGCCATCAGCTATTCAAGAAAGGTCCTGAAATGATAACATAAGTAACGAAAGTACAACATAGAAATACAACATAGAATGGTAATATAAATAACACCATTCTCATGACAAGTCACGTGTGCCATTGTGATTTATATAACACCTAAATAGATCCGTGTCATTTGACTGGTTGTCTGATATTGATCAGTGATTTTTCATTAGCCTGGGATTAAATATCATCTTTCATTTTTTTTTAATTTCATGTAAACAAAGAGAATAATTACTTTTAATAATACATAAATACACAAAACTGCGAAATGAAACATTCCTTTAGTCGGTCTTCAGTTCCGCAGGAAGCAATGACAACACATTAGATGAGTGAATGACGTACATACGATGAATTACATCACACCACATGGTTCCTAGTCGCCGTCTCCATGCACCGGGGGACTGCCGCGAATCTTTCGGGAGGATACTTGGGCAAGAAGTATATCTTCTTCACTATCCCCTGGCTGATCGTCTGCGTTGTCTGGTAGGTGATCACCATACCACTGTCCTGGCGTACGCAGCCTCGTTGTCTTTGGACACGCCCACTCACCTTTGTGAAAATTCGACGAAAAAAAAAAATGAGGCATCTCACTTGTAAATTGTGCCCCCCCCCCAAAAAAAAAAAAAAATAAATAAAAAAATAAAAAAATAAAATCGCCACAAGGTAATTTCTGATTTCGGGACTGCAAATTATTTCGATGCAATCCACAGATCCTAAGACGGGAAAACCAGTCAATAGTGTCCTCAGATGTCAAGATGAAATTAAGGAAAACTGGTACATGGGGCATGACTGCAAGAAAAAGGGGTCTACTTTGACAATAGTTCACATCAGTGAATTTTGAACTATAAAAACGAATTACCTGGCGTTTTTCTATAATCTTAAAAAATAGTTCAATCACATTCGCATTTCATATAGGGCCTATGCTGTTTTGCGTGAGGAAAGTTTGATCTGATTTGATCTGATTTTAACAATGCTTACTCTTTGCCAGCTGATCGCTCATTGTCAGACCATAGACCTACTATTGTTTATAATGCTAGTCAGTAATATGCACTTTTAAAAATCTCGTCTCTCTCATGATCTCACCTTGTTCATGATGGTGCTAAGGTCATACAGGTGCGCCCCAGCGAGAAGTTCCTCACACAACGCCTGAATGAACCAAGATCCGTTGACGTTATCCCTCAGTGCAACATAGCCTGGGATGGGTTGGTGAACAAGTGGGAAAACCCTTTGTGTAATCGTCAAATAGTATCGATATTGAATGAATTGTACTAATCTATCTGGGTTCAAATGAAAAATTACATTTTGTTTTAACCGGTATAGTAACTTCGATTATCTTTTAAGTCTTCTTTAAGGAGGCATGTGTCGCAACATTCAAGCTCTCAACGAAGATCTACATGTATACATTTATACATGTATACAAAAACACACACACAATATTGCTTGAACCAGGTCGTTCGATTCGTCACTCCAATCACTGCCAATCAATTATACAGCAACGTAGGAAATGGAAGTTACTGTTACCATCGTAGTTATCGTCACGATCTTAGTTCACGTAATAGTGACATAATGTTGGTGTAGTCTATACTTTCCCACGAGCATTCATTCACCTTCGCAAGTCGCATGAGCAATGAACATGTGCGCATTGTCAGGAACGTTGTCAAACTCAACCGGTTGGGGATTCCCCGAAGTCTGGCAAGCCGCGTACAAAACACTGTCATCGTCTTCCTTGCCTGATTCATCTCCAACGTCAACTAGGTTAAACGAGCCGGCACCTCTACATATACACCTGTCAGGCTGTGATATCGGTTGTGCTGATTTGTCCGTTGCACTCGTTGTCACTTTATCTGGAGAAACAAACAAACAAACAAACCAATCATACAGGTTCCTGTTATCTTACTTTTGTTGGCTTCTAGTCTCCTGTTCTCATATTGCGTTCTCATTTTGCGTTCTCATATTCAAATCAAGAATTGAAAAAAAAAAAGATGCAATTGCAATTACCGCCTCTGCAAGCCTGGAAGAAAAATATTTTGGGTTTTCCTCTCAAGTATGGACAGTTCCGCCCGGAAAACATATCCTTGATTTCCTCCACGGTAATGACGTGACCATCCTTCCCACAAATCCCTTCGCGGTCTCCGTGGCTCATGAACACGAGAACGGCCGAGGTGTGAGATGGCCGAATCTTTGTCTTCAGTGAGGTGAGCGAGTCCCTGATCTCCTATCAGATGATAAAAACAAAAAGAAAATTGCTCAAGATCAGTCAATGCCGTTTTCTTCTCATTTTTTTCCGATGTTTTCGTTATCATTACTTTTACCGGTTCATAGTTTTTGTTAATCACTGTGTGTTGCGCATTACGTTGTAACAGGCTTACATATTTCTAATAATTACATCTTACTGCTTGGGTAAATGTAGGTTGTGTCTGAACTTTTTTTCAATGTCATATTTTTATTGAAAAACGGCAGGAACAAACCTATATGAAAATGAATATTCTTACCACATTTTGATGAATATCACTATTCTGAATAAGAAGTACGTTTTTTAGATTGCGATATTGTGAAGAATTCCAAAAACTGACGTCTTTGCTCCAGCTTTTTTTTTTTCTTTTCTGAATATTGCTGTCCTTTTTAAAGATAATCCCGACAAACTTACGTCTGCAGTGAGGTCCTGGACAACTACGATCTTGTAGCCGATTTCCCGGAAGACGTGAGTTACATTCATTACGTCAACTTCTGATCCCTTTCTCTTTCGTCGGTCCATGAAGTTGTTGTTGTTCAGAATAAATGCCATACCTTTGTTCCTCAGGTTCATTGAGTAATTCTGGAACAAAGCGTTCATTTCATTTCATGTTTAACATTGCGAAACACAGTAGAGCAGACATAAATTACAATGACGACAACGACCTCAACAGGAAAGTATTAAAGCTCCACACTATATTTTAAGACCTTCAAAATCTATGGTAGCAAAATCATTCGATTACCATTTTGACACCATTAAAGATATCTTTGTTGCGAGGGGGGAGGGGGGCATAGTGGATAAGACTCCCGACTCCCGAGTTCGAATCCCACCCAGTGCTTACGTCCTTGGTCAAGATGTTTTTACCCACTATGTCTCTCTCGACCCAGGTGTATAAGATGGGTACCATTTATACACCTGGGTCTCATAGTACCATATATTATATATGATATATTAAATATTAAACATTGAATATTAAGTATCAAATATTAAATATTATATATCATATATTAAATATTAAATATTATATACTATATTTTATTGAGGCAACCAATATGTGACACTGGACGTCGCTGTGTTCGCGTTAATCCTTTTACAAGCCTTCGGGCCTCGGCTATACGGTATACGTAGTAGATCTGACAAAAGGACATCATATATATATATATATATATATATATATATATATACTGTTTACATTTGTATGAATGTGTATCCTGATACACTCTACCATGAAATTGTCAGAAGTACCCTCTAAATGATGCCGATAATTTGAAACAGTAAACGCGACTACTATTAAAGCTAATTTTCAGACAACGCATAAGGTCTAACCTATGCACTCCCCACCTCTTTGGGATCTAGCTGTTCTTCCGTTGGCTGTGCAGGACTGATCTTTTGCGTGTAGGAGCCATCAGTATCGGGAAAAATATCTGCAAATATCAACAACGGCATCTGCTAAATCGTGGAGATAATTCATCATTTGACATTTACACACCGAGAGTCTCGATACCTTTATCTTCTCAGAAGACTGCCAGTCAATCTCTGCTTCTGTAACTCTAAATACCATAATGTATAGACATAAAGCTTGACACCAAGAAAAATGATTGAGGACGGACGGAGGCATCGGAGTTGTCATTAGGTGGTAGTCGAAGGGGCAGCAGAGATCCATGTAACCCACAAACCCGTACAAACCGATCGATAAATCGCCAAATACCAAAGTACACTGAAAGCGGTTCTCGCAATTCCAGTCCTGGAACATGAGGCGCGCATTTTATGTGGTGATTGAGTATCATCAAGCGGTGTTCCCTACTTCATATGCGAGTAAAAATTAATTCTAAGTTTCTGTCGCTGCTTTGTGTGCAAGAATCATGCTTCTACAACAATAACCAAAAAACAACAACAACAACAACGATTATAGATTTGTCATACAAGACATCAAAGCAAAGCTTGACATATTCTCTACAATTTTGCTTATTGCATGTCCAGGGTGAAAAAAAAAAGTCTATAAAACTTACATAGATTCGAAAAAAAAAATCTTTCCCAAAGCATGACGACGCTGCTGTCTCAGAATAATGCGGCACAAAGGGGGTTTGCACCATGGCACAAAAGGAGTTAGAGACATGACGTCATAAGATACAGAGATGCAGCAAACGTAGATAGTCGCTAAGTGTTCAATGCTTGGCAAACAACATGACTTCTTTTATGCAAACAAACAAACAAACGATGTAATTATACTGACCACTTGCTTCTGATTGGGAGGATTCATTCGGAGTTTCGAACTGAGATTCATGTAGAGGTTGGTAATTCTTAAAACGGAAATAAACAGTTGATAAAAGAGAGAAATGTCAAGACATGATATGCAGTACATTATTCATTACAACACGAGGAATGAAATATTATGTGTTATGTGTTATGAGACAAAGTAATTTGAGAATTTGAGAAATTAATCGGTTGAGTTGATTTTCCATTGAATTTAAAAATGCAGGATATGTAACGACTTTGAAAATGTAATTGTTCTCTCTTGTCAAGAACGGAAGTGGGTGATATCTAATTTTGTTGACATTGCTTCGGCAATCTTTGCATGCAATATAGGTCTCATTATTTGAACATAATTAGTGAGCTCACTTGTGCGAAGTATAAATGTCTGATTAAACATCTGTGTCCTTTTGTATTATAATGAATGACTTATTAATCTCTGATTTTTTTTTCTGGACCGGTTGTACTAGTTCCCCCTTCAAATACAGACTTAATTTCACTGCTTTAATCCTTATTTTATCAACGTTGTAAAATCAGACATACGTCGTTCCGTTTGCACTTCCGGATGAAACACACAGCAACAGGAACCAATAATGTTAGCAATAACAGGTACAGAAATGAGGTTTGATTTGAATCTGAAAAGATAAAAAAGTAACAAGAGGATACAGTCTCATTATATTTTGACACGGTATAAAATATCCACAGTATTTTGATGTATTGATAACCTCAAACTAGATACTGCTAAATTTGCCTTACACAACTGGTAGATGTTAGAGTTTGAATTTCAAAAGGGCAAATTTCTTTGACGTTGATGAATGCAGCTGTAAATGTGTAATCAAAAATATCATTAAACGTAATAAAATCTAAGACATGTGTACCGGTGCATTTCCGATATTATATGTATATATGTGTATATATGTATATTTATTATGTGACCCTGCACCTCAAAACAAACAAAAAGTCGCCAGACATGAATTTTTAGTTAAGACCATATTCTGAAAGAGCAGACTTTAAGCTTTAAAATGATGTATAACTCAAATCAAATGGACTCTCCTAACCTATCTAAATATTGGAAAGAAAGCACAAACTCAGGAAAAGTGTGAACTGAGAAAAAGGCTCTGAAGTACAGTGTCTATTCAAGCGCTTAATCTTTACCAAACCGTGCTGGCTGTGCGATGAATGGGACAAAAAAACAGGAAGTAAACCACCAGAGTAACAACAATGAAGGGATTATCAGATTAAACTGAAATTAAGCATGCCTCATTAACACATTCTGTACATAATTAATGCCAACTTTCAAAGCAGTAGCGCTATCTTTTCAAAAGTTATTAGAGTTGAAAGTGAAGAGTGTGGACAAGGTTTTTCAGAAATGAAAAAGGGATTCTAAAGACACACCTAATCACACTATTCTACCAAAAACGTTCAAGATAAACTGCTAAAAAAAAACACACTTTCCTGCCAGTTTTATAATACCAAATTTTAGCATAATGTAAAAGAAGACCCGCTCTTTCAAAAAATATGAATAAGTCAAGTTCGGCTAGGTTGACCCATTTCACTTATTTTCAGTCATCACGCAAAATCAGTGTGTGCGACTTTATGTTCGTTTTGAGGTGCACGGTCACATATATAAACTGAAGGTGTTAACTCTTCCCCCTTTTTGGTAATTTGTCATGGTTACCATAGCAACGCATTGTTTAACATTTACGAAAGATACGTTTTGCCATACCTTAAGACTTATTTGGTCGCATGTATAAAATTCCATGTAAGACATTGCTTCAAATACTAAAATGATAATAATACTTTGGGAGTTTAAAAAGAAAAAAACTTCACAGTTTTGTACGATTTTTGTTTTAATTGCAAAAGAAACTATTCTTACCGTTACAAAGCATTGCTCGACTTTAAAGAAAGATATATTTTGCACATCTGAAATTCTATTAGGCACATGTGTCATATCTAAATTCAAATGCTAAACATGTGAGGGAGTAAGACCGAGCCATTTGTGTGTGTGTGTGTGACTTTATTCTTAAAAGTTGTCACTGTGGCAACACATTGTATGATGTGGACTAACAATGTGTCTCGCACATCTAGATATTAAATTGGTCACAGTGCCAAATTTCCAAGTCAATAATGAGAAGAAAACAAAATGAGGAAGCCACTTCCATCGATAACATTTTGTATGAATTTTATTAGAAGAAATTATAACAGAAAATAAAATGTCTTTACCTTGACAACGCACTGTCCGACATTAAAGTAAAAAATGTATATCTTGTAGATCAATAATTATATCAATATAAAATTGAGGGAATTTGTTCTAAATTCCAAGTCAGTAGTACTAAAATGGTTAAATGATAATAACCTTGGAGACATTTCCAACAATACGTGCAGACCGATTGACAGCCACACGTTGCTGATTACTATATACACCCCTTTCAAACACAGCGGTGTTGTAAGGATGTTTGCAACTTTGTGAATCATCACCTTCTCTCAATCAATCAATAGAGAGCTGGTAATTGTTATATAAGTCTGAATATTATGAAACTGTATATACCTTCTTCTTTCCTTTATTTCTTCTCACCGCTGAAAGACATTTCAATGTGATAAGCGCTTACTGTGATTTATTATTATTGTTATTATTACTACTATTATTATTGCTATTTATGCTTTTAATAATTATATTAATGATGATAACAATGATGATTGTTATTGTTATTAATATCATCATAACTATATTATTATCATAATACCTGAATGATAGAAATTAACACCAAGAAATACTATGCAAAAACTATACCTTTGATAATTCCTGTCAAAGTATTTATAGTTACAACGGTGAGAGTATGCTTGATGAAATTCTGTAATCACCATTTTATAATTATGAATTATTGTAGCCTTGTGTAAAATCTTTGATAATGATTCAAGAATTGTTATCCGAAACTCACCCTTATTATTGCCACCAACAGATAGATGTACTTTTGTTGTCACTTTCGATACTGTCGTTCCTACGGAAGTTGTGGATGTTCCATGACTGCTATCACTGACCGATGACGTTAAAACAGTCTCTGAATATCTGGATGGGCTGAGCCTTTCTGTAACTGATCCGCTGGTGCCTTCAGTCCCAGATGCATATGCAGACAAGACAGAACACCAGTGAAGTCATATCATTAGTTTTAGACCAACACGTTTCTTAGAAGGCAAATACTGTTGATTATTATCCATACAGAGGATTTTTAGAGCCCAAATACAAGTGTTATTTTGTCGACACACCTCTTAACCTCCGACCCACTTAGAAAGTTTGTTGAACCCGACCAATATTTTTTGCCGAGGCGACCAATATTTAAAATATTGGACGGCAAGAGGGGGATTCCCCAAAGTTTTTATAAACTGCGCCGTGATTAGTTGAGATATACGAGATGACCCGAAATATGAAGTAAAAACGTCTGTGATTGGTCAATCACGATTTAACCAAAATATCGTTTTTTCTAAAATTCTGTGTTTATATTGTGTTACTATATAGACTTGTTTCAAGAACAGACGATTTGTTTTGGTCTATATAGTTCGACGTTCATCTAAGTTTCCTTTAGAATGGATATCAAAACACATAGATCACTGTTTTATCTGGGAATGAAGTGGATTAACTTGCACTGAAGAGTGTACCATACCCCATGTCAGGATCAAGTACAGTAGGAGACCATACAGCACTCAGAGACAGAAAGGGTAAGTGAAAATATTCTTTGCTAAAATCCTCTGTAGGATAATAATGATAATATTGGATGTCCTATTTTCGGTCAATACAAGGAAATATTGGGCTCGTTAAGCAAAATATTGGACTCGTCTTCGACTCGTCCAAGATTTGTGCATAGCTCGTCCAATATTTCCTAGTATTAACCTCAAGGCCATCCAATATTATATAAATGTCTCTTTGCGAGAATATGTTTGATGCGATAAAATACTCCAAAACTCAAATGGATTGATGATTGATGAAGAACAAGGACCAGTATTATTCCTGGTCCCCCCCCCCCCAACTCAGATTTGTTTTATTTCATTCATTCATTCATTCATTCATTCATTCATTCATTCATTCATACATTCATTCATTTCATTCCATTTATTTTATTTTATTTTATTGTCCATAAAATGGAAAGTTTTTATGATTCAAGAGGCTTCCATAAATACACACATATATGAAACACACATTTCAAAATGAACACAGACAATAACAACACACGTCATTAATTCATGTAAAATGACACAGTGAAACTTACCACTCAATAACAAAATTATACATCCATGACATTCAATATTGCATCTGTTTCTTCTATATCTATCCCAAGTATTATAACAACAGTTGCAAAATACAATAAACACAACAAGAAAAAATAAGGCTAATACGGCACATACAAACAAAATATTGACATGTCATCCTATGAAAATCTGGAACACTGTTAATAAAAACGTACTGCCTGGAATAAAACTCCCCATGAAACTCAATAACAAATTTGAACGGTACCATGACATTTGCTCCGGCGACATATGCTCCGACGACAATTGCTCCGAAAAATGCGACAAATGCTCCGGCGACATTTGCTCCGCCGACAAATGCTCCGGCGATATTTGCTCCAGCGACATTTGCTCCGGCGACGTTTGCTCCTACGACAAATGCTCCAGCGGCATTTGCTCCAGCGACGTTTGATCCGGCGACATCTGCTCCTACGACAAATGCTCCTAAGGTGCGACAATTGCTCCGACGTCATATGATGTAAAGGTCTGAAGGTATACACACAGGTGCGAAATTTGCTCCGGCGGCAATTATTGCTCCGATGACAATTGCTCGAAGGACATTTGATGCAAAGGTCTGAAGGTACAGACAGGTACGACATTTGCTCCGGAGACAAATGCTCCGGCGACAGTTGCTCCAGCGACAAATAAAAGTTAAGAACACCAAACACGACACCGTCAGCGTTGGAATAGAAATTAAATTGAGATTGAAATACATTAATTTTAAGCACCCCGTCCAGCAGGGGAGATATCACAAAGGGTTGTTGTTTTTTGGGTTAGCTCAATGAGGTTATTAGGTGATCTCTTTCAGTTGCAGGATCGTTGACCAGAACAATTTCTATCGACATGTTTTGTGTTGTCTCTAATTTAAATCAACTTCGGATCCTGAAAGAAATTTTGAAATGGTCTTGTAACTAACAAACAATGAGAATAGGTTTTAAACATTGAAAGACATAATGGCTTACAACAATCCAGTGTACAATGGTAACTTCAGATATTGCATATAAAATCATATATAATAATGTACATACTCATATTTCATAATAAACCGTTTAAAATAAATGGCATAAGTACATGGGTTAAACAAATCATAATTAATAGAAACAGAAATGGATAAAATGGACTTTGCAACAGGTGACATAATTGATGTCAATATAACAACTTCAAGTAGCATTATTGTTTTCTTGTAGAAAAAAAAAAGGAATTCTTGCATTTGGTCATTTATTACTGGGAAAATTTTTTAAAGTTGAATTGTGAAATTAATTGGGGAACAATAACATTTATTACACAAATTAAACCTATGGTATAATTTATCCTGTGTGGGTATTGACTATTGAGAAGGGGTCCTCCTGGTATGAAAAAACATATATGTATAATAATTTACTTTTAAACAATTCTAAATTAGGGGAACAGCTTGTCTCTATGGGCAGATTATTCTAATCGGATATTGCTGAGCATATAAATGATCACTTGTAAAATTCAGTATTACATCTAGGAGGCTCAAGTTTGAGTTGATGTGAATTACGTGTTATGCGTTGCGCTACGTCATCGTGCAAAACAAATTTGTTTTGTGTGTGTGTGGGAGGTGCGGGTGTGTGGGGGTGTGGGTGTGTGTCAAGGAGGGGGATTATCTACAATAATTCGATATACGTGCGCTATATATCGTATAGTCTTTTCCAAACCGTTACGAATAATGTCCTGAAACAAAAGCTTGACAAGCACACAGTTTGAATATCCAACGACGAATAATAGTGGGGGAAATGTGACAAGATTGAATTATCACGTTACGCAGCTTATAACAATGCAATATACATGATTATGAGTAAGGGAGTATACAAAATACGGAGATTACATTCCTGCAATACTAATTATTAATATCAAGAAAATACGATCTAACATTTTTGGGAAACATTGACCTTCAATCTATTGTGTCACTTTCAGGAAAGTTCCAGAGACTTGGATCAGTATGTGAAAGTGTAATTTGAGTTAATGATATTGTGAGAAGAAGAAAATATGGGCTTCCTTGTTTAATTGTGTATTTTTGTTATTTTGTTTCATTTGTTCGTTATCTTTATTAAGGATTCTCCATTTGATCTTTCAAAAGTAATTTAAAAAGAGTCAATATACAATAACTATGAATAAAACAAACAAAGAAACAAAAGCATGTATAATTCCTAGGAGAAGTCCAGGAAGATTTTTTTTTTTTTTTTCCGCCGGAGAAATTATGAGGAGGGCATTTTTCACCCTTGAAATTGTCTCATCTTCTAAACAAATTTCGTCTGATATAATTTCACCAGATCAATTATCGAACCGTTGGAACGAATTGCCGTCGGAGGACCGTCCGAGCAAATGTCTCTGGAGCATTCGTCGCCGGAGCAAATGTCTTACCTTTTTATAGCAAAGGTGGTACAAGAAGTTTTCGTAGGAGCAACTGTCGCTGGAGTAAATGTCGCCAGAGCAAATGTCGTACCTGTCTTTACCTTCAGACTTTTGCATCATATGACGTCGGAGCAAATGTCGTAGGAGCAATTGTCACCGGAACAAATGTCGTACTTGTCTGAAGGTACAGACGTACCTTCAGACTTTTGCATTAGGCCTATATGACGTCGGAGCATTTGCGGTAGGAGCAATTGTCGCCGGAGCAAATGTCCCCGGAGCAATTGTCGCACATTAGGAGCAATTGTCGTAGGAGCAAATGTCGCCGGAGCATTTGACGCCAGAGCAATTGTCGTAGGAGCAATTGTCACAGGAGCAATTGTCGCCAGAGCAAATATCGCCGGAGCATTTGTCGGCGGAGCAAATGTGGCCGGAGCATTTGTCGCCGGAGCAAATATCGCCGGAGCAATTGTCGCGGAGCAAATGTCGCGGAGCATTTGTCGCATTTTTTCGGAGTAATTGTCGTCGGAGCATTTGTCGCAGGAGCATATGTCGTGTCACCAATTTGAACAACATCCCACAGAGAATGTGTCTGATACAGCACACACAAGAATGTAACAGCTACAGCACACACAAAAATGCGAGTGATAAAATACACAAGAATGTGGCATGGCATTTGCATTTGCACATAATTCTCAGACAGGGGGTGATTTGCGCATGAGACAATTATACTCAACCTTCCTAATAATTCTTTGTCTGCAGATATCATCCCATTGGTATTGCACACCAATAATTTTGTTTGCTTGTTTCAGTATCCTTATGATTTGAGCAATTATCCCTTTCCTAAGACTGCTATACCAGGCCACACATCTCAACACCAATATACTCTCCATTATTACGGAGTAGAACAAATGTAAAATGGTGGTGTCAACATGTGCTGCATTGGAAATGAAATCATTGGTATGCAGTATGAACAGAACTTGAGACAAAACACACCCTTGAAAAAAAAAACCCCTATTTAAGTTATCATAGCATCAGACATGACGCCTAATACAAAAACTGACTGAACTCTATTCCTTAAAAATCACTGATCCACAGTTACAATATAAAATTGAACCCTTAAATCTGCAACTTTTTAATTAACTTATAAAACCTCATTGTAGTAATCAAATGCAGAGGAGAAGTCAGCAAGAGTGACACAAGCATACCTTTAATGTCCTAGGCTGTCCATAAACTTTCCTAATAACTGACTTATTTCACTTCGGATTATTAAAAGAACTTTAAATCATTCTCAGGTTTACAGACCCCCGGAATAACTTTTTTGTTGTTGTTGTTACATTTTCGGACTAGTGAACCTTATTTCATTTTAGAACTGACGAACTTTCGGAGTAACGAATTTTATCATTTTTCGGATTAACGAACTGTACCCAGTAAATTGTTGCAAGGTTGTAACACGACAAGGAATTCGTGTACAGTCTGCTACTTTCAGCCTGGGTATCAAGCGCTATTTCTATTGGGCTTCCTTCTCAGCCGCACCAACGGTTTCTTTAGAGAGAGAGAGGGAAAGAAGTTATTGCGAGGTAGAATTACATTTTATACTAACTGGTTAAATGTAATCTGTGAGAATGAAGGGTGGCGAGTACTTTTACCTGGGCAGGTGGGAAATGTTTCAGACCAGGCTCCCTTCTCACAGCAAGTTAGCTCTACCCCTGCAGCTGGAGTGTATCCGGGAACGTTGCATGAGAAATTACACCTCTGGTCACAGTCTCTCTTCTCGCCTGGAGCACATGTACTCGTTATCATGGTAGAATACGATGGTACTGTGCACGGACTCACTGCAGTGTCATCGTAAGGGATGAAAAAAAAAATACGATTTTACCCAAACGAACGGGAAGGGTTTCATATGTCGTTTGTCAAACTAATAACGGCAGTGACTTTGATATTACTTTGGCGATGATTAGAGTTGAAATAGTGGTCAAAATTCCGTTTCTTTTTGTAAAAAATCTATTTATTCATTTACTATACGAGCTTCTTGAAACTGTTTTGATAATCTTATGGCTATCTAAATAATCATTGCGTGATTCTCTCATTTACTGCACAAATTATTTGAAAATCTATATCAGAGACTAAAGAAAGTTGGGGTTTTTGATACGTGTATATATATATAATTTTCATCTCCTCTTTGACCATAGCTCCTGTAGGATCGAATACGCACCGGTCAGAAGTTTTTGCTTAGTAAGGTAGTCAACCAGTGCCAACTCCAGGCATTGCCAAACTTCCTTCAAGGAGTCTTTGTGTTTTACGACGACTTGTAGGCCCGTAGCACCATCTTCCCCAAGACCATCGTAAACCCAAAGATATGTGATGATATTATGGATGCGCCCTTTTGCTTTGTATTGGAAATGGCGGCAACACTTCACTCCCTGCGAAGAATGCAGCAGAGGTTAATATTGGTTAAAACTTTAAGAAATTAAAGATAATAAAAGTTTTGGTACCTCAAAAGTTTCCCTGAATTTCCTTGTCTTAGTTTGTGTTTCAGGTTAAAGTACCTTTCATATAACTAACACTGTGAGACTTACTCGCCCCAAAGTGCTCTCATGTCTTAGTAATCATGCAATAATGGTTTCGTACCAGCAGAGCCGTTAGTTTGACTCGCCGCGGTACCGCGAGGTACTCAGTAGTACACGTATTGTACGAAACCATTATTGCATGATAACTGCAACCAGCAGCCCCATTAGTCCACTGCCTGGACTGTTCTACGTGATCATTTACCGCGCATACACACCGCTACAGCACGCGTATGCCCCACCGTACGCTCGTGTATTAAAGGTGCATGGTCCCGGTGGCGTGTTTTTTTTTTTTAGACGGCGCAGATTGGGGACCCTAAAAATCTATTGGGGACCCTATCCCTAAACCTAACCCTAATCCTAATCCTAACCCTAACCATCAAACCCTAACCCTAACCCTAACCCTAGAACCCTAACCCTAACCCTAACCTAAAACCCTAACCCAACGTTTTTCCCATAGGTTTAACACGCGACATGCCCCAATCTGTGCCGTCTTAAAAAAAAAAAAAAAACGCGTCCCGGTACGGTGTTAGTCAAATGCGAACGCGGGCGCACGGCGCAAGTTTCCTATAGAGACCTACGCTATCGACTCCTCTCTAGCGCTTACGCTTTGGCCTACTTCCCCGAGTCCGAAGAAGTCCGATTCACTGTAGTCAGTGGTCGGATCACAGTTCGGCTCATGATTCGGATGAGGGGGAAGACAGCTTTAGCAAAGTTCTTTTGTGATGTCATAATAACAAGCACATAGGCACGCACCATGGCATTACTACAGACTGCGCGATGCGCAGAGAAGACAACGCAGGCAACGTTCCTTAGCAACAACTATGCACTTTACTCTTGATGACAGCTCAACTTCGGTAACGGTGATCCGATCGGCAGTATCATCAACAGCGCCCTCTACACGACCGGGACTATGCCCCTTTTATTTGCCGCGTACGCACGCATCTCGACCTCAGTG